>NW_025814825.1:66080000-66255000 GCF_022079265.1 Lynx rufus
TGAGGGGTACCAGCCTAGTGATTCTCAGAGTGTGGCCGTCAGACCAGACCACCGGTGGGCTGCGTGGCTCGCCTGTGACGGTCTGTCCCTAGAAAGAGTGTGGCCTTGGTGCAGAGTGTGCACACGTCTGGGCTTCGGTGCCTGGCGTTGATGCATCATCTTGAACCTTAGAGCAAACCAGATGTCGCTGCCACTCTGGTGTCTCTTGGCAAACAATGCCAATTTTCTCATTCGTCTTAGCAAAGCTGGAGGAAGCAAGGATACGTAAAAGTCTGTGACCTAAAGCTGCTTGCCACAGGTGCCCTTCTTAGCCTCAGCTTCCAGAGAGAGCTGCTGGAACGAAGGCTCTAGCTAGCTCCAGCTGCCTCAGAAGGCCGTGGTGCACGCTCTGAGGTTCACCTGGTTGAAGTGGACAGAGCCACGGCTCCCCCAGGGGGCTGGATACTACGCCCCATGGATCTGTCTGGGTGCTGGGGGGAGAGCTGTGGCTTGCCAGCTAGTGAATACTTGCCGTTAGAAATGGACCACTGTCCACATTTCCACTGGGCTGTTTGTTCAATCCCCGGCCTCCTACAGGGATTTCTCAGGGATCAAGGCCTCTCCTTGATGTTGTTTGCTCGAGTACTTCTGGTAGTGTTCGTCAATTTAACCGTTTCCCGATTTCAGTATTTGTAGGGGTGGCATTGGTGAGGGCAAGAGAAATCTGTCGCCCTTGTGTCCCTGGAAACAGATGAATTTTAAGTCCCAGGAGACCGAGGTGTGCTGGCTGCCCGTCGTGCCTCCTCTTGCAGCCCCCGTCTGGGCCCTTCTTCCATGGAATGTGACTTTATCTAACAGCACGACTGGTCAGGGGGCCTGCAGGCCTGTCGTGCACTGCGCACAGCGGCAGGTGCATGGGGGCCGTGTGTCCAGATACACATACAGAACTCGGGAGGCCCAGAACCCGCCCCTGTTTGCTGTCCTCTGCACCTCCTTGTTTTGCTCCAGCGCGCTGTCTGGTTTTCTCTGCACCGCCTGGATGGCTGTGCGCGCCAACTCTGCTCAGCACCATCCCCTGCGGCTTGATGCAGGACGGTCTGGGCAGGCAGCCCGTGAAGCCATGTCAAGTGTCTCTCTTCCCCCGAGAGCCGGTGCCCCATCACGGCTAGACCTTCCCTCGGATGTGTATCTGTCCAGCACCCACAAGCAGGCTCTCCTGGATAGCGTGTTTTCTGTATTAATTAGTTAGATGACAGTCCCAGGTGACCAGTAAGTTAAAGAAAGAACCCGTGTGAGTGAATTTTTTTAAAGGTCATTTGATTCCAGGAAAACCTGTGTGTGTGTGTGTGTGTGTGTGTGTGTGTGTGTGGTTTTTTTTTAAGGATTTTATAGAAATGTTCAATGGCAAAGTAAAATGTAAAGCATTAAATGGTTCTTACTATAGTGAACAAATTGCCCCTTTTCATGCCATTTACATCCTCATTCGCTACATTTAGCCCGATATATTTGTCTACCTAATTCTCTGCAAACTGAAAGATCTCGTGCCCCAATGTGAAAACACTAGGAGTTATACGATAATTATAATCAATGAGGAGAAAAATCATTGCATACAGAATTCATATAGGTCATTCAAATTAGAGAACGTTTGTTCATCCCCGCTCTGTTCTCCCAAATGTTTTCGATTTAGAATGTGGTTTGATTAAAAGCAAAATTTACCAATCAAAAAGGAACATTGCTGTACCGAGTGTTCACTCCACATTTGGGTTCTGTGTGCTGGTCAGAAAGAGGATGTCTTAATCTCATTTTGGGGCTGGATTTTCATGGATAACCTAAAAATTGTCGAGCAGCTCTCGAGGGGCCTGGGGACAGAGCGGTGACCTCGGGCATTGGCCGGCACCATTGCCTCGTCCAGGTCACCGGGAAATGCTCGGGAGCGGAGGGTTCGAGGGGACGGGTCCTAACCACGGGGGGTGAGAGGCTTGTGTGGACGGGGAGATGATCACGTGAGGACTACAGACGACAGGCGCTCCTGAGCGCGCACGTCTCCAGCCTGCCCCTCTGCCGTGCTCCGGCTGCCACAGGCTCTGTCAGGCAGCTGTGAAGTCCCAGTTGAGGCTGGAGGGCTCCGAGGCTCTGGCGTCCCCGCTCCAGCCCCCAGGGCCCATGAGAGATGACGCTGGGGTTCCAGTAGAGCAGAGAGAAAAGTGTCTGTGACAGCAGGGTCAGCTGCCTGCCTGTGCGGCTCCCCCGGGGCTCGGCCCACCTCTCCGGAAGGAGGGGCAGCCGTCGGACCTCCTGAGGGAGAGGAGGTGGCCGAAGCACGGGAGCCGCGAACACAGCTGGGGAGGAAAGGCTCTGGAGCTGACGAGAGCCTGCCTGTGGGTGAGGGAGCAGGACCCCATCCTCCCTGGCCCACCCCCCACCCCCCCGGGGCGGCTGCCACTGTCCAGCGTTCCGCTGTGGCGGGTGGGGGACTCAGGAGGAGAGGCGCCCGTGCTCGCCTGGGGCCCTGCCCCTTTTGGATGGGGAAGGGCAGGCCTCCCCTCCCTTCCGGTGCTGTGAGCCAGCTGCCCTGGCCGCGGGGGTCACCTGCTGGACGTCCCGCAGGCCCCTCCCTGGCAGCCTGCGCCCACAGGTGCCGTGCCCCTGCTGTGACAAAAGTGCCACAGAGCGGGTGGCTTGTAAACATGTATTTCTCACGGCTCTGGAGCTGGAAGTCCCAGGTCATCATGGAGCCAGCCCGCCTGGTGTCTGGTGAGAGCCTGCCTGCTAGACCACGGCCTTCCATGGCCTCCCAGAAGGGGTGGGGGGGGGGGCTCCTGGGGCTCCTCTCATTAGGGCGCTGATCCCATTCGTGGGCACCCCATCCTCACGACAGAGTCACCTCCCACCTCTTAACACCGTCACCTGGGATTTTAAGGTCCCGGGACCTTTGGGGAGACACAGACATTCAGACTATAGCCCTGGGGATGTGCCTTCCTCTAAAGACTCTCCAGGGTGACACACAGGAGGAGACATGGTCACCCTAGTCCCAGATCACGTGGTGCCGGAGTCGCCCATGACGGAAGAGAACGTTCAAATTTACATAGTTATCAGGTTTATTGTAATAACCTCTGGATACCTTTTCAACATCAAGGATCCACTGTGTTAAGGACCTCGGGTTGTTAACCAATAGTGCTGAGCCTACCATAAGGTCAGTTCTTTGAAGTTAATCTTAAAATAATCTGAATTTAGAAGGTAAACAGTGTAGGTCCTCAGAATCCACATGCTCACGTCTCTGTGCTTGTGTATTCAAAAGTGAAACATTTTCATCTCTGCAGGATGGCCAGCGTGTCCTCTGTCGACCTGCTAATCGTCACCACCTCGTTCTACAGGTTACGCAGATTTACAGATCCTGAGCCAGTGTGGAGTTGCTTCAGGTGGAGGCTGGGTGAGCCTCCAGGGCTGAGGCCCTGCTGGGGCAACCCACGTGGGAAACCTCACCAAAGCCACCGGTAACCGGGTCTCCCTGGTGGTGGACCTAGACCTTGGTCAGCAGCAGCTTATAAAATTTCATAATGTAGTAGGGAGAGACCTGTGAGGAAGAAAAAGGGACCGAACATCCCTGACAATAGAAAGGGAAAGCCTCAAGTCAGGATAGCAGTGGGGGGTCGGGGTCAGTCTTCTGGAAAAGTCTGCGTCACAGTCCAGGGTTCTTGGGATGAGCAGTCAAGAGGTCAGGTCTGAGGGTGTAAGGGAGAGCGGGGACCCTGCCGTCAGGGAGCCATCTGCCCCAGCACCACCCCTGGCCAGAGGCCAGTCCGTGTGGGCCACGCCGGCCAGAGCTGCCTCGTGTGCCCCCTTTTCCCGCTCTCCCTGCCTCCTGCCCGGGTTCTCCGATGCCGTGACGGTGCAGAAACAGTACAGTTTGGTAACAGTGCAGCTTTCTATCCGAGAAGACGAGAAGGCGTCCGAGGTCTGTGCAGAGAGGGACCTGGAGATCCATCGTGAAGAATCATAGCGATGGAAGGCGGGGGAGGGGGGCAGAGCCGGTGGCCAACAGGCTCACAGGCCGGGACCCTGGAGGGCCTGTGGATGAAGTTGAGCAGCCCTCCACGTGCTCACTATGTCCTTGGGGGTGTGTTGTGTCAGGAGAGAGCTGGGACTCCGCTTTTGCCTTCCGTTCCCTTCATCCACGTGTCCACTGTCCTGTTACACTGGTGAAATCTAACATCAGTAGCTCTGAGCCCAAGTTCCTCTCGCCGTCACCGTGAGCTTCAGGCTCAGCAAAGAGGTGGAGCCTGGTTGTCGGAGGCCCTCAGGACACAGGGTCTGTGGGGTGGGCAAGCGCCCTGGGAGACAGGTGTGGCGTGATGGTGCCGAAGCCACATCGGGAAGTGTCGGGGGCTGCCAGCAGAGCTGGGGGACGGTAGCCACGGGCAAGATGAGCTCCTCTACCTGCCGTCCCTCTGCCCGAGGCCCCTCGTCCGTGACGGGTCCCTGAGGGGAAGGGGCTGGCCGAGCATTTGGAATGTGATGGCGGGCATTCAGAAGGTCTAACGGAGAAGCCTCCCTTCCTTCCAGCTCAGGTGTGAAGCTTCCTGTTGAGAGCAAGTGAAAGTCACGTAGGGTGGTCTGTGACAATTCCTTCCTCCTGAAGTGGTGTCCGTGGAGTGACAGGAGGGAGCTTGCTGCTTGGGGGTAGACTGCACCTTATCTGTGTTTTGTCCTGGGGACGGAGGCTGCCCAGCCTGGGGACCTCCAGGCTGCCGGCCTCAGCCTCCCTCAGGGAAGTCCCCTCACCCACCAAAGTGCAGCCGTGAAGCATCACAGCCCAGCCATGACCCGATCCTGTCAGGGCCACAGGGGTGTGTGGCCGTCCCACGGCACGGGGAGGACCGGTTCAGGTGGCTGGGAGGTCAGTTTTCCCCAGCTGTTGATTGGCAAAAAGGCAGGCACATTTCTTTATACAAATTAGAATTTTGAAAACTTGCACAAGGTCTGATTTTCCCAAGGTGCCGACGCTGGTGTGTCTGAGGGGCATCAGCCTACAAGTTGGCTGAATGAAGTCTTCCCCCGCCAGCTTTCACTTGGAGGTCATTCCTATGTCCTCTGACCTCGCCGAGAGCTTGCTTTCGCTTCCGGTGCTGCTTGAATGTGTCTCGTCTGGATGAAGTGACGGGCGTAAACAAACTCAGGATGAGCTTGCAAAGCACTTTGTAATCCTGGGGGGGGGGGGGGGGGGGAAGAAAAATCTAAATGTAAATCCTCTTTAACATAGCTGGTGGTTGTCATTACGTCAGCAAGAGGGAATCTCACTTTGGATGAATTTGAGTTTTCTGATGATGCTCATGTGCCCCCAGTCTTGTAGAAACACATCGTAAACGCAGGAGCGTGTGCAGTTTCTGGAAGAAAAGGTATGGTATCGATACAAAGGCATTGATTTTGCATTGAAAGTGTGAGCAAGAGGTAACATTTTTGTCTAAATTATCGACAGCCAGCAACCTAGCGGACAGCAGAAACAGTGGCCCTCAGCCTGATCCTGAGTTCGGATCACGGGGTCACTTCTGCAAGACCAGCCCAATAGGAGTCACATTGTGGCTATAAACACTCGGTTCCCGGGGAAGCCAGGTGAAAAGCCAAGGAAAGATCAGGACAGCTGGTGCCCATGCCCCTGCTGGAGTTTCCTTTGCACTAGACTAGTTGTGGCGCCCTCAACGGAAGGGTGTGTGATGCACTTAGCGGGAACTGTCCAGGCTGCAGTGAGGGGGTCTGTGTGCCGCTTCATCCATGGCGCAAGGACCGTGCCCTCCCGAGGGCCGGCTGTATGCCAGGATCTACTAAGGGATGAGCACAGCAGTACAGCTTCACGCACGCATCAGCCTTCCTGGTTGACCGCCTCAGGAGCTCCCGGGACAGGAAAGTATGAGGCCCACCTGGGAACAGGGTCACGTCTGTTTCCCCTTTCTGGGGAAGACGTTCTCCAGATGCTTGGACCCAATTCAACCTTAACCTTTGTGTTCCATAGGAACAGTACTATGGAAGGGTCATGTAGGAAGGCTCCCTACTAGCCCCAAAGCGCTTCTTCAACCAAAGAGGCCGCAAAAATAGTGACACTTGACGTTCTGCGTGGTCTGTTGCCAAGAGGGCTCCTGCGCGCTGGATGGGCTTTGTGGATGAGGTCAGGGGTTTGTCACCATTTGCCAAGGTGTAAATGATCGTCACGGGTCCTGTAGGACGCCGACCCTGACTCCTCTGGGGACCCACACCTTATCCTGGGGTGTGTGTGTGCTTGTCACAGACTGGCGGCCCTGGAGCTTTGGGTCTCTCGCTGGCCAGAAGTGCCGTGTGTCACCACTGCCTGTTTGAGAATTAAGTGTGTGGCAAATTGGCAAGTAATTTTTTGTGAAACATGCCATGGCCCGCAACAAACCTTTAAAACCATCCCTAAAAGTGCTTAGAATCTTGACTGAGGATGGAGATGGGGTGGGGGTGGGGGGAGGCGGCAGGAGCAAGACCGTAAATGTGTGAACTGTGTTTCACGTGGCGGGTGCTGGGTGTCCCGGGCTCCCACCGTGGCAGACAGGACGACTCTGCAGGTGACTGTCCCGGAGACCTGGAAAGAGCGAGCTGCACCGCTGTGGTATTGACTAGTAGCAAACAGGTTTTCCTTGCCTTGCCACCTAAAAACAGCCATGCTGCTCTATTTGTTTCTTAAAATATGCATGGAGAGCAGCACCCAAATGCTGAATGACAAGTGACCCTCGGAGCACGCCCGGTATGCGCTGTGGTGGCCTGCCAGTGCTTCTCAGAGGCCTAGCTGATTCTAATTCAGGAGGATTTTTAACCCCTGCATTTAAAACTCTTGCTTGGAAGGTCCATGCTATTCCCATTAACATCAAGGAGGCTTCCACATAGCCAAATATCTAATGTCATGCTTTGAGAATTGAAGCCTAGCCTGTTTTCAAAAGCAGGGATCTCACTATATCCATTGGAGTTTTACAGTGATTTGACGTGTCCTGGAAGAAATTATCTTCCAAGAAAGTAAGTTTAGTTGATTGAAATGAAATTAATTCCACATTTCCGTGTCATACTTTATTAACCTGATTGGCCTGCTGAATTCCAGCCTGTTTACAAACATTCTGTGGCCTGCTTGGACCTTCTCTCGGCAGCCTAAATTTCCCTCCCTGAGTGCTGGGGCGAACCCCAAGCTGAGCGTTTCCCCCGTCGGCTTCTGTCCGGTGCACGGCGCTCAGGCCCGAGCACTCCCGCGTGTCAGCCGCAGCCCCTCTGTGCACGGGCTCCCTGGATGTCGCTGCACTGGTTTGAGATGTTGTGGCTACGACAACAGCCCTGTTTTCCCGATTCCACGTTCTTGTTTCAGAAAATACCCGGGTGTAGCTCTCTCAGGGCCCAGCTTATTTCCCAGACGCCTTTGCTCAGGGACGGAACAGACCTTGCCCCACGTGGGCAGGTTCGTAGACGGGACTCTGGGCTGAACTCCGGAGGGCGTCGGTGGTCACACTTGTTTGTGAGAATAGAGCTCAAAGTCGCACATCTTGTGAGTCCGTTGCAAGTCCACGAGCTTTGTTCACGATGAAGGACTATGTGAAGTTCTCAAGGTCAGCTTGGCCCTAAAATATTCCACTGGTGACTACCAGAAAAGCCTCTTTGAGACAATGTTAAACTACATGGGACGCCTTGGGTGGCTCAGTCGGTTGAGCATCTAACTTGATTTCGGCTCAGGTCACAATCTCCTTGTTCGTGGGATGAAGTCCCAAGGCAGGCTCCATGCTGAGTGTGGGCCGCTTGATTCTCTCTCTCTCCCTCTGCCCTTCTTCCACCGGCTCTCTCAAAATAAATGAACTTCAAAAAAATTGCAGAAACACTGTTCAATGTTAATAGGCTGGCGTGTAAAAACAGAAGTCGAAATGTCTACACTCGAAGTCCTGCTTAGACACGGCTTTTTAAGTTGAGTAATGGGAACCAGGGAGCATCACCTGATCATGATCCCGGCCCGCGAGCGCCACTCATCCACACAGCTCGCCTCTCCTCTCCTCTCTTCCGCGGGTCTCCACGGGGTGTGAGCGGGTGGCCCGTACACACAGGGCTGCTGTGAATGGGTGGTCCATCTCTTCTACAGCTGGGAATGTCACTTTGTGTGATGCTGTGATGTTTTACTGCCCGTTCCAACCACTGTTTCTCTTTTCAGAGCTGAGTTCATAGTTTGTCTTTCCCTCTTTGCCTCTCACCTGATTCTGACTTTCCACCTTGCTGACAATCGTCTCATCTCTGAGCCTTCATTTATTAATCCCTTTAATTTCCCAGGACACGTGCCCTGTATGCCTTTTTGTAGCAAAAAGATCATGGCAGCCTCTGAGAACGGGGGGTGGCTGGCCTGGCAGGCAGGCAGAGTCGGTGCCAGGCTTCTAGAACGGTGAGGCGTCCTCCCTCACTCAGGACCCCAGGCTGGGCCCCCGCGGGAAGAGCAGAGTTCCCATCCTCTGGAAGCATCTTCCAAGCTGAGATTTAGACAGGCCGCCACGAAGGTGCAGAGCACCCCAGAGAGGGCTTAGACTCCCCTGCAGGTGGCGCCCTCCTACCCTGTCCTCTCCTGCGGGAGGAGCTTCCATCCCTCAGAGGGGCCCGGTCCTGGTCATGCTGGGAATTCCCTCTGGCTCTCCATCTCTGCCTCTGCTTTGGGGTCCATCACATGAACAAAATGCTTCTGCTGGGGTCGCGGAAGACTCCAGGAAGACCATCTCTGTTCCCAGCAGGGTCCTCATGACTTCTGGGAGATGCTTGTACGTCACTGTTGATTTCAGGTCGCTTTCCTTCCTTTGACTTGGTGAGTTGTAGGGCAAAACAAGTTTACTTTTTTTTTTTTAAGTGTATTTATTTTGAGAGAGAGGGTGAGCACACACATGGGGGAGTGGTGGGGGGGGCAGAGAGGGAGAGAGAGAGAGAGACAGACAGACAGACAGGGAGAGAGAATCCCAAGCAGGCTCCACGCTCAGCATGCAGTCCAACATGGGGCTCAACATCACAACTGTGAGATCATGACCTGAGCCAAAATCAAAAGTCGGAAGCTTAACCAGCTGAGCCACTCTGGTGCCCCAGTCTTGATCCTCTTGAATGAAACCTTGCAAACTGTTTCTATTTTTGTAAATAAATTTCCTGTTCTCTTGCACCTTGACCAGAAACGTATATGGCATGTTCGTTTGTAAGACTTCAACTTCCTAATAGATCAGTTTCCCACGTGTGCACATTGTTGTAAATTATTGACTAT
This sequence comes from Lynx rufus, assembly GCF_022079265.1. Lineage (NCBI taxonomy): Eukaryota > Metazoa > Chordata > Mammalia > Carnivora > Felidae > Lynx > Lynx rufus. The sequence goes on from NW_025814825.1 coordinate 66,089,248, forward strand.
AATGTATTAACCATCCTGCTGTTTTTGGAAATGTAGTTGCTATCCAAATTTTTTGCTTTCACACACCATCACCATGGACATCCACGTGTGTCTGTGTTTCTGTAGAATAGGTTCCTGGGACGGGTTGCTGGTGTCAGGGCATGTGCACCTAAGGCTTGGGGGATAGAGCCCAGGTACCCCCGCTGTGTAAGCTTATAACCGCCAACAGTAATAAAGGGTGTGCATTTGTTTGGATCTTCACAAACATCACATTTTTAAATTTTTTTTTTTTTCAACGTTCATTTATCTTTGGGACAGAGAGAGACAGAGCATGAACGGGGGAGGGGCAGAGAGAGAGGGAGACACAGAACCGGAAGCAGGCTCCAGGCTCCGAGCCATCAGCCCAGAGCCTGACGCGGGGCTCGAACTCACGGACCGCGACCTGGCTGAAGTCGGACGCTTAACCGACTGCGCCACCCAGGCGCCCCACAAACTTCACATTTTTAAAATGGCCTATTTTTAAAGAAATGGATGTTTCTCTGGGAACTTCTGAGGTCCCAGGTCTTTATCAGCCAGTTGTGTTTTTTTCTTTGATTTCCTTGGGCATATTCTTCACTGGTCTCTCATTGTTTATTTCTAACTTCAGTAACTTTTTCTGAAGTGTGGCTATTGGTCCTCTGTCTGATAAGTTATAAATATTTTATTCCAGTCTCTAAAAGTGCTTTTGGCATGCTGGAGTTTTAAATGTTTATGTAGTCCAATCTGACAGGTCTTTTATTGGAGCTTGTAGGGTTTGAAGCTTATTTTGAAATATCATTACTGCTGCAAAGTTGAAACAACTATCTTTTGCGTATGGTGCTTTTGTGGTTTTAATGTTTTAAATTTGTCGATAAGTTGCTTTTGTATCATCTGTATGTGGTGTCACATAAAGCTGCCATACGTAGGCAGTTGGTTTTGCCATACCATCTATCCACGTGGTTTGCTGTCATCAGCCCTCTTAACGGAGATGCCCACCTTGCTTTATACTAACTACTTACAGGCATGGGTCCATACGCAGCTGCCTTCTCCACTGCCTGTTAGTTCTTCCCCGGGCCAGACCTTCACACTTATTACATGTAGCTCTACAGATAGTTTGATAGATAGTAGGATATGTCTTTTTTCATGGCAATTTTATAAATTTTACTTGGGGGGTGAGGACGTGGGAGAAGGAAGAGTATGCAAATCAATGGTCTGATAGACCTGGGACTGTATAAGTAATAAGGGGGAAAAGCATAAGATCAGACTGTTGTTTAAGTAATGGTTGGGCATCAGAGGAAACCCTTTCAAACCAACACAGCAGAAAGTAAAAGATTGGGTAGGGAAAACAGGAATTAACATGGGGCAGCCGCCCATGCCTGCTTGGCAGGCACCGAATGGGTTCCTGGGAAGCGGGACTCCAGTTTTAAAATTAGAAAGGTCAAGGGGCGCCTGGGTGGCTCAGTCGGTTAAGCGTCCGACTTCGGCTCAGGTCATGATCTCACGGTCGGTGAGTTCGAGCCCCCCGTCGGGCTCTGTGCTGACAGCTCGGAGCCTGGAGCCTGCTTCAGATTCTGTGTCTCCCTCTCTCTCTCTGACCCTCCCGCATTCATGCTCTGTCTCTCTCTGTCTCAAAAATAAATAAACATTAAAAAAAATTCAAAAAAAAATTAGAAAGGTCAAGTGGGTCATTCTAGAGTATGGACACTATAAAAAAAATGCAAAGGTAAGCTCTAGAAGCAAGGAGGCCAAGCAGAGAAATACAGTAATAATATAACTATAAGGCAACATGGCAGAGTTGAAGCCTTGTTGGCATATGTCCTGGGGCTTACCTTGCCCATGAAAGCGAGGCTCCAAGTTGGCCTGTGAAGCAGAACCCAGCTCTGTGCACCTGAAACATCAACTCGAAGAGAACAAGAGTCAGGGATGGGTGGTGGTTAATCAAGCCAAGGAAACCAATAGGAAAGCAGATGCTGCAATCCTGGTAGCAGACCAAGTGGAAATCAGGCCAAAAGAAGCATTCTAAGAGACCAGTGGGGATACTTGTGAATGCCAAGGGCCACATTCCTGGTGAAGATACAACACCTACAACACAGAAGCCACCTGTATAAAGCAGAAACCACAGCATAGGCAAAGAACAATATATAGAAAACAGAAATGTTAGGCGGTTTTGACACCATTTTCAGAAAAGACCAGTCAGGTGGATACAAGTAATGATGTAGGAGGACCCAAACAATACAACAGATAACAGAGATGTATTGAAATTTGTACTCTGAGACTTCAGCTTCTCAAACATGTGGGATACTTACCAAGCCTTATCAAAAGTTAGGTTACAAAGAAAACTAAGTTTTATAAAAAATTATTAAATACGTTGTCTAATCACAGTGCCGTAAAACTAGGAGCTGTTACCCAAAGTGTCAGATGAAGGTGCAAATATTAACGTTACCGGATTCCCATCAAGTAAGAGTACTCTGTGTCAAACACATTTAAAGCAACAGTTAGAGCATGTGTGGATGTAGCCACCAAAATCAATGACAATGAAAAAAGAAAAATTCTAAACTCAGAACTAGGAATAATAGAAAGGGAAGCAAAAAAAAAAAAAAAAAACCCAAAAAGCAAGAAAGAAAATGAGGTGCAGAGAAGAAAAGCATAGATTAAATCAATAAATCTAAGTCCAGGTTCCTTGAAAAAAAAGACAAATCATTAGCTACCTTATTCAGGAAGGAAACGGATAAAACACAAATACACAAAATTAGAAACGAGAAAAAGGAAATAAGTATTAATACAGAAAGAACTTAAAAAGCACAGACTAATTTTGCGGAGAAATTTGAAGTGCGTGATGAGAAAAAACAGTTTTGCCAAAATTAGCCCTACTAGAAAAAGCTTCAGTAAACCAGTCTACGTGGAGGAAATAGCATCGCCCAGGAATTCTGTCAAGGAATGGTACCAGGTCCGGTTGACTCCACGAGGAAGCTCTCGGAAACCTTTTGCACAGCTCATTCTGATGTTATGTAAGTTACTCCAGAGCACAAAAAAATGAAAGGGAACTTCTAATATCTAATGAAACAAGTAGAACATTGAAACCCAAACCAGGTAAAGATAGTGTACCGTGCTACCACATGGGAATATTGGGAATAATGATGCCGAAGTCCTCACTAAGCGATGGGTTTAACAGATTCCACCACCTCATTAATAGTATAATCTACCTTGATGGAGTTGTTGCCACCCAGGAATGCAAGGATAGTGTGATATTAGGACACCTGTTAAGTATACACAAATGTCTATCCTCATCATGTAGGAGGGAGGGAAAAAGACCTAATCCAGATAACGTTGGCACACCGTGCTCTAATGGGATCTACTCAATTATGGGAGAAAGTACAAATACTGATTTTCACAGTGGTATGAAATGATTTTATCTGTACGTAGGATTGAGCAAATAACTAAATATGCTGATGTTTCTAGGAACCAAGAATTCTCCTGTGGAAGAGGGAGGCAGGGTGGAAGGGGAGACAGCAAGGAGGAAGCTGACAGAGTTAGGTTGGAGTTGAAACTATCAGTATGAACCGGTCATGTCTACAATATGCACGCCACCTTGCTCTGTGTACAGAAAAGACCTAGAAGCAGTGTTACCCCAGTAGCCACGAGCACTCCTGGTTCCCAACCTTTTCTAAATACAGACAGTCTCTCACCGATGATGGTTCTACTGAGGCTTTTTCTACCTAACAATGGTGTGAAGGTTGTGTATGAAGTAAGTCCTATTATGTAATCTTTCATTACAGGCTTCTTTTATTCAGTATTACTCATAAACTTCATCCATGATAGTGGCATGTAGCCATCGTTAATTTCCATTGTTGTATCCTTATTTATTCCACTGTTGACAGACATTCCATACTGGTTTCCGGCCGTTACTAATATGCCCCGTGATGATTCCAGGCCATCTCTTGGTGCACACATCCATGCATTTCTGTTGGGCATACCAAGATCTGGTGTCACTAGTTGCAGGATGTGGGTGTAACCATGTTTAGTAGATAATGCCACCCAGTTTCTCAACACGATTGAATCAATTTAATGCCCACCAGCACTGTCTGAATTTCCTGTTTCACCACATCCATGGCAGCATTTGGTTTTATAATCTTTTAAATTTTAGTCATTTTATGGTCCTATATCTCCCTGCGGTTTTAGCTTGCAGGCCTGTAATGACCAGTGCGCTCGAGAACATTTTCATAGGGCTATTTGCCATTTGCATTTACTCTTTTTTGAACAGGAATCACCCATTTTTCTATTGGGTTGCTTGTCTCTTTCTTAGTAATTTATACAAGAATTCTTTATATATCCTGGATGTAGTTCCTTTACTGGCCATATGTGTTGAAAATACATTTTTATTTCTTTAATGCTGAATTTTGTACAGAGCTTTTAGTCAAATTTTATCTATCTTTTCATTTATGATTAGTACATTTTGTCATGTTTAAGAAGTCTTTTCTCTCCCATAAGATGAAGAAACCTTCAGTATTCTAAAACAGAGATTGGCCAGCTTTTTCTGTATACAGATATTTAGACAGTAAATGTTTAGATAGAAAATACTTTTGTTTTGTGGGCCATTGATAGTCTCCATTACATATTCATCTGCTTTTTATTTATTTTGTTAACGTTTTTATTCATTTTTGAGAGACAGAGAGCACGAGCGGGGGAGGGGCAGAGAGAGAGAGAATCTGAAGCAGGCTCCAGGTTCTGAGCTGTCAGCACAGAGCCCAACGTGGGGCTGGAACCCCCAGTTCATGGAACCCATGAACTGTGACATCATGACCTGAGCCAAAGTTGGATGCCCAACCTACTGAGCCCCCCAGGTACCCCTCATCTGCTTTAAAAAAACAAACACACAAAAAACAACCCTTTAGAAATGTAAAAACCCTTCTTAGCTTGTGGTAAACTTCTGCAGTCTCTAGTTTGCCTATTCCTGTTCTAGAAGCTACAGGGTTTTTTTGTTTGTTTTTATATATAAAACTACAATATAGGGGTGCCTGGGTGGCTCAGTCGGTTGAGTGTCCGACTTGAGCTCAAGTCATGATCTCACGGTTGGTGAGTTTGAGCCCTGGTTCATGAGTTTGAGCCCTGCATCCAGGTCTGTGGTGACAGCTTGGAGCCTGGTGCCTACTTTGGATTCTGTGTCTCCCTCTCTCTGCCCCTCCCCTGCTCACATCTCCCTCTCCCCACCCCCCCCCTCGTCCCTCTTCCCTCCACCTTCTCCCTCCCCCCACCCCTCTCTCGCCTCTCTCAAAAGTAAATAAACATGAAAAAATTTCAGAAAAAAACCGAACTACAGTAGACCCGCAGTTGATTTTGTTTGATGTTGTTTTATAGTGAAAGGTGTAGACAGTGTCTAAATGAGTCTGTTCATTATTGAGAGATTCTGCCACATTTATTCAGTGACCCCTTTGTTACAAATTGAATTACTCTTGAGTTCTCTGCTCCATTTTATTGGTCTATTTGTTTAGTCTCCCATCACACTATCTTATTGTAGCTTTAAAACAAATATTGGTATTTAGTAGACAAGTGCCTCAGTTCTTTTTACAACTGTCTTGGCTACTCTTAGCCAAGACATTTCCACCAGCATATACATTTTAGAATTTGTCAGCACATTCCAAAGTAATATTTTTACAACGCTTTTTCTTTTTAAACTAAGATTTGATTGACTATAGATTGGTTGCAAATTAACTCTACATTTTTTAATCATCAAATCTATGAACATGTTATATTCCTCCATTTATTGAATTTGTCTTAATTTTTCTCAATGACTTAGTTTTTCTCTACAAAGGTCTTGCACACGTTTTGTTGGATTTATAGCTAGGTATATATGTTTATATATCTTTGAGCTCTTGGAAATGGCATATTGTTTAAATCTGCAACATTGCCTTCAATGTTGGTTGGAATGCACTGCTAAAAGTGTTTTGACTTGTAGTTCATAAGAAAATTTTAATTATAAGACACTTCAGGTTTCCTTAGGTCAGTTTTTAAAAACAGCTTATTTTGTTTGACTAGTTGTACTGACTAGGATCTGCAGTACAGTGTTAAATAGAAGTGATGAGGGTAGACATCCTTACCTTGTTTCCAGTTTCAGGGAAAAAGTATTCAGTGCCTTTGTCCTGATCAGTGTGGCTGGATGTTCAGTTATTTTATTCATCTTGCTCAAGATCCTATTTGTGGTTTTCTCTTTCTCTATGTTGTTTTCCTGTTTTCCATGGCATCAGTTTTTTCTGTGATATCAGTACACAGGCATAATTTTGTTGCCGCATTTCAATGACTTGGAAGGCATTTACACAATTCCATTAGACTCATCTCGTGATGTTTTCCTTTTAGCACGTTGTCATGCTGCAAACTAATCACTTCCAATTACACATTAAGTGAACGCTCCTCAGTTGTACATTTAAAAGGATTTCAAAATCTGGAAACTTCCTTTTTACTTGCCTTGGTCCCAGCAGAAGCTGCTGGAACAGTGGTTTGTGCTCAGAAAACCCATCCACTGTAGATTCGTGTGGGACTTTAGGTCTTGAAAAGGGTAAAGCCACTTGACATGTCTTGTGATTAGAACAATGCTACTTGTCATGAAAGCAACTTTACTGGAGTATAAGTATATACCTGCTGTTCTGCCTTAAATTCCTTAAAAACCTATCATATCTGCAGCAAATACTGATTTCCAAAGCTATTTTGTGTTTAATAATAATAGTGAAAGGCAGTTCTTCAGACGCAGAAGAATTTCAACCCTGCTCTGTAAAAATTGTGATAAAACCTTGTCACTGCTGCTAAGCCACTGAAGTGTTCTCTGGTAGGTAGTCAGGCTATGCGGTTTTCCTTTCTCACAAAATTTCGCAAAACTAATGATGGTTAAGTACAGGATAGATTGAAAGATTTTCTCAGGGTACCCGTTGATGGATAATAAACTGAATGACCATAGAATTTAAATGTCTTCTGTTTTAACTCTGTTAATTTGTTCAGCTAAGCCTTTTTCTGCTTCACACATTTTTTACCGCCATCATTTATAATACATCATAGCAGATTCTACTTCAGGTTGTACTGAATTAGTGTTTTCTGAAAATATTCTTGCTGTGGCCATGGTTTGTCAACTTTTGATCTGGATTTCAACTTATATAAACTACAAAGAGAACAGTAAAATCCAAACCAAGGAAACAAAAAGCCAATAAAAGTGATAAACTCACCAGACTGATGAGAGAGAGAGAGAGAGAGAGAGATACAGAGAGACAGAGAGAGAGAGGCACAAATTACCCATACTGGTTTTAAAAGGAGAAATCAGTACAGATCCTATAGGTACTAAAAGAATAATAAGGAAATCTTTTAAATAGTTCCATGCCAGTAAATGTGACGACTTAGATGATATGGAAAAATTCATTGAAAGACACAGACCATCAAAGTTCTCAGGGATAAGGATCTTGAGTGCTAGATCGTTACATGACTCTACGTGTCCATACTCAACTGTGTACGTGTACCTAAAACGAATGGATTGAATTAATGTAAATTTTACCACAGCACACCTGACTATAAAATACTGTCTGATGCAGCCCAATATTTACTTTGATTTACCTGCAGATTTAGCATTTTTGCTCTTCATTCTGTATCTCTAATCTCCCTGCTGTTGATAATTTTTCTTCTGCCTGAATAATTCCTTTTCACTAATGATGTGCTAACACCAGCTCAGAGTGGCTCATGAGGGCCCACTCTTTAATTCACAGTAATTTGGTGAACTGGTTATCATACTCCTTATTGAAAATTTATAGCTAGATACATTACATTTAGAGGTAACACTCAAAAAACTCATCCCTTCCAGGTACACTAATTTGACTGTTACCTGTGCCCTCGAGGTCATTTTTATGGTGATGTACTTCTGAGAATCTCTTCTCTGCTGTATGTTCAATGCTATCAACATTGGTGTTTTGAAATCAGCCCTAGTGCAAGTCCTTACAGGAATCAGTAGATGTTGCAGATTGGGGCTTCCTTGCCTAGGTGAGGGGCTGATAAACTATAGCTCACTGCGGGACATCTATTTTTGTATGTGAATTTTGAATGTAACTCAGCCACACCCATTTATTTGTGTCTTGTCTGTGACTGCTTTTAATATTTGAACAGCAGAGTCCATTAGTTGTGACCAGACTACGTGGCCCACAAAGTCTAGAATTTTTACTTTCTGAACACTTAAGAAATCCTTTGCAAACCATTGGTCTACTTTTAAGCGTGATGCAGGAGATGTTAGTAATGACCTTAGCTTTGAGAGTGTCATGTGTGTAACCATTACATTTTGAATAGCATAAAAATTCTTGTAATATTTGAGATTATAATTGGATTCAGTGGAGAATTGCTCCTCTGTAACAAGCACGGGAGGTTCCAACCTGCATCTTCACTGCCTCACTGGGCTCTCGTTAGCCCGGCATTCTCCATGTGGGTGCTGGTCATCTATCAGCTACAATCACAGGGTGGCTCTGGGCACAAGAGTTTTGCAAATATTAATGACAGCTTCTGAGAGAATCAGTGACTATCCGGAATTTACCTTAAAGAATATTGTATGTTATGTAAATTGTGTGCTACATATCCTTTGTATCAGTACAATTTATAGTTAAACTTTTGCCTGTGTGCGTGCATCCTTACTTTGGAATGCCAGTCACACACACGTTCATTAGCACCCATTGTCTTCCTCCATACGGGGTTACTGGTAAGGAATGCTCAGTTTTGTGCTTCTTTTTCTGAAGTTAGCTTAATTTTTATTCTTAAAGGATACTTTTCGTTGGTGTAGAATTCCAGGTTGACCTTTATTGTTCCGAGTCTAGTGATGCCTCTCGTTTTTTCCGAGGCTTCCATCATTCCTAGTGAGAAGTCAGCTCTAAATACAGACACTGTTTCTTTGAAGTAATAGCTCGGCTCCAATTCTGCATTTGAATGGATGTCCTGCTGTGAAACCCAATGGCTTCCTGGATCTGTGGCTTAATGTCTTTCAGCAGTTCTTGTGCTCTTCTCTTTCTTCAAAGGCTGTGGTGCATGTTCTCTCTCATTTCCTTCTGGGACTCCATCCACACTGGGTCTGCCCTTCGTCTTGTTCTAGCTTCATTAGTTTCCATTATCTTATCTGTATGTTTCATTCCGTTCATCTCTTCTGATCTAACAGTTTACTAATTTCTTTCTTGTGCCAAATTTGGTTTTAAATCCTTTCATAGTATACATTATTTCCAAAATATATTTTCCTAGTGTTTTCATTTTTTCAAATAGTTGGCAGTCTTCCAAAATTTTGAAATCTTGGTTTTTACCCTTCTTGAATGTAATAAACAACAGCTATCTTAAGTTTGTATCTGATACTCCTACCACTGGAATCCCTTGATCTACTCTTATTTTTATTTTTATTTATTATTGAGAGACAGAGACCGAGAGCAAGCGAGCAGGGAAGGGGCAGAGAGAGGGAGACACACAATCCGAAACAAGCTCCAGGCTCCGAGCTGTCAGCACAGAGCCTGACGCGGGGCGTGAGATCATGACCTGAGCCGAAATCAAGAGTCAGAGGCCTAACTGGCTGAGCCACGCAGGCCCCTGCTCTGTGATCTGCTCTTAGGATTTGTGTTTTGTTCATCTTGTCATGTGTCCAGTCATTTTTTTATGTCACGTTATTGCCTTTGAAAAGTTGTGTGTAGACAGCGTGGTGCCTAATGTAGCAGTGTTCTCCCTCCAGCAGGTGTTTGGGGCACTGCTGGTCTGGGCCCCTCCTGTTAACCTTGGGGATTCAGATGATTGGCGCACGGCCACGCTTCCTCTGGGGTTTGGTTTAGTGGACACTCACCCTCCTAGAGGGTGGCCTCTGAGGTTCCTCCCCCACCGTGAGGGGCTCCTCGGGTCCTGCAGGCTAGCTTCCCTTCTCCCCTGAGACAACAGGGGCCCTGACTCCTGTCCTCCCTGAACCAGGTCCTGAGTTGTCAGTGCATGATCCACCCATTTCTCCAGACCTCAGATCACACATCCTGATGTTAAAAATAACACACTATTCTCAGCCTGCCCTCTTCCTCTTCCAGGGACACTGTACAGGCAGAAATTCATGTGGGAAGACACACACACACACACACACACACACACGCACACTTTGAGCTCTTTGCCTATGTTAAGGTGTCTTCCTTACAACGCCTGCCACTGTGCCAGGGAGCCCAGTTGACAGGTGGTGTTGAAGCTGTCTGCAAACTGAGGTCCAAGAGCCAGCCCTTTGGACCCATGCAGAATGGACTTCATGCTGATACGGAGGGTTTCAGGTTCTCTTGGCCTGGATACATCAGCTGAAGAAATTAGCACCTTGTGTTTCCAAGTTAATGGGAAGTGAGCGGTTAACAAGATACGTGAATTTTTTGAGATGACAATTCTAACCATATCAAAACACATTTGTGCGGTGTTTAATGGGTATTTAAATATGGTTAGTAAATATGATTTACACTGAAATATAGATGGAAGTGTGTAAAGAAATAGTTCTTTTTGCCAAACCAAATCCTTTTATATGGTTATTTTGCTGAGTCTTTTAAAATACTGATATAAAACAGCAATATGGTTGCTTCTATGTGTGTTGGGAATATTTACTAATTTTTAGATGCTTGAGACTCATACATACGGGCGATTGTTTTGGCTGTTGTACAAAGACAGTACCCCGGTTCCCTGATTTAAAGGTCTCCGGTACCTGTGGAGTCGTCTTGACTATCATTTTTATGAAACTAAGTGCAGGAATGGAGCGTTCTTTCATGGCATTGTAAGATGTTAATGCCTGTGACTTTGAGAAGCAAAGTTACCCAACGTGGTGATCACTCAGGGCTCTTCCATTCCAATCCTAAGGGCAGCAGTTCCTTAAAACACCTCTAAGATCCACACCGCATACGATGTTGAAGCTTTCATCCTCCAGGTAGTGATGTTTCAGGAGCGCAGTGGGGACGGCTGCCTGTCGCTAGTGAGCGTGTCTGCCTTCTGCGTCTGCTGGCTTTGCATCCCCCACCCACCTCCATCTCGCTCCGTCTGACACCTTCAGGCCTTGCCACTGGGACCCCTTGCTGATCTTTCAGAGCAGGGCCTTGATGAAGTGCACACGGCAACTCAAGTCGCCAAAATGAAATGCAACCTAAGAGGGGAAAAGTTTTCCAAAGGAAAAATAAAAGAACTTTATAAGGAGCCTGGGAACCTTGCTTTGGTCCCCCTTGACACTGGCTGGGAGACAGGGAGGAGCAGAGGTACTAGAGTTAGGGCCGCACACATTCTTCCGGAACCTCCTCACTTCGTAGATCCTTCCTTCAAGAATCACGTGCTGGGAGCACAGCAGGAAGACACGAAGTCCCGTCCTCCCTGCCCTCCTGGAGTCCACAGTGCAGGAGGCTGGTGTTCAACAGCTGGTGAACAAGTGATTGTTTAATTGGAGTAGAGAGAAATTCCGCCAAGGAGAAAGATCGAGCACCGTGAGGGTGTTGGGGTGGAGGTGTGGCCTTCTATGTGGGGGACGGAGGTGGCTTCTCTGAGAGGCAACATTTAAATAAGATCTGAGCAATGAGAAGGGAACACAAGAGCGTTCCAGACAGAGAGGACTGTGTGTGAAGTCCCGTGCACTCGGAAGAATCCAGAAGGGGACCTGTGTGTTCTGCACAGAGTAGCTGGACAGGGACCAAGGCAAGGGCCAGGCCATAGCAAGGGGCCAGCTCAGTCTGAGCGCTGGGAACACATCAGGAAGCCATTTGGAAGGAACCGCCATAGTTACTATTAGTCGTCTCTGGCTGTAGGGGGGAGAACACACTGGGTTTGGAGATGCTGGGGGATGCAGGCCGGCCGATTACTAGCCCGTCGTCCTGATCCAGGCAAGAGAAGAGAGGAGCTTGCCCTCCTGGGTCACGATGGGAGTGAGGTCCCCAGGCGGAGGGGTCGTTGGGAACAGAGCAGGAGGCCCGGCCGTGGAGAGACAGGGATGTCGACGTGGGGCGTCCTCCTCCTAAGGTCTGGGGCAGCCACACCGCCACACAGATGGTGTTGGTGCAGAAATACAGGACAGAAGAGGGAGAGGTAGGTCGAGAATGGTCCCCCTTGTAGCTGGGGGTGTGAGCTGTGGGCGCTGATGATCACCTGGGACGAGAGCCTGAGGGAGAAGGCAGATGGGCCCCATCACAGGAGTGGGCAGCGGGACCCGAGGCTGGCAGGGACTCGGCGTGAGGGCCCCACAGCCCATCTCCCAGTGTCAGCGGCACCACCCTCCTCACAGCAGCACCTGCGTGTCCCCTCTCCTCGAACCAAAACTTCGTGTCTGAGCCTTCATGGCATGCCAGCATTTAAGGGGCAGGAGCCAGTCTCTGGAGCCCCTGTGAGGGGATGACCAGGTGCCGCTGCTGCGACTGTCGTGTGGCACAGAGCCTGGCGTGCACGGGCAGGAGGGAGGGACGGAGCCCCACTGACCCGGCAGAAGCACATCCCCCCTTCACTGCAGCCCGACTCAGCCGCCCCGTCCTTCGGGTAAGAATGGCCACAGGCCGGGGGCCAGAAGGCAGCTGTCTGTGGGCAGGTGGCAGCTCAGTTCGGTCATGAGCATCCTTCACCCTCTCTTACCCGTCAGCTTCCGAGTCTGCGAGCAGCTGGCCGGCTGAGCTCAGCCCTGTGGCCTGGTCTTCGGTCCCGAGCTTGGGACGCAAGCACAGAGGGGCTGGTGGAGACGGTCGCTGGGACTTAGGTAACCAGCAGAGAGGATTTCCCGGCTGAGGAGAAGGTCCTCAAAGAGTAGACACAGCTGGACTGGCTGTTTTAGCAGACTTGCCTTAGACCATGCCCTTCCGTGACCGTGTCTGTCTGCAGCGCGCGCCCCCCAGCAGTTTCCGTCCCTGTGGCTGGAGTCCACGGGAAGGCACGTTTGAGGGACCCGCCACGTTGGGCTGCTCTTGGCTTTGAATCTGCCGCTGAAGTTTTGTTGTATTTCATTGAAAATAAGCATTTGATAATAATAATCACTTTAGGTTGATAAATTTAAAAAAAAATTTTTTTTAATGTTTATTTATTTTTGAGAGAGACAGAGACAGAATCCGAGTGGGCTAGGGGCAGAGAGAGAGAGAGGGAGACACAGAATCCCAAGCAGGCTCCAGGCTCTGAGCTGTCAGCACAGAACCCGACGTGGGGCTCGAATTCACAAGCTGTGAGATCATGACCTGAGCCGAAGTCGGGCGCTCAACCAACTGAGCCACCCAGGAGCCCCGATAAATTCTTTTAAATAAGAGAAATCATTAAGGATGGCTTTTCTGCAGAAGTAGTACCCAGGGAAGTGAAATTTTGTCTCCCTGGGAACTTCTTAGTAAATACAAAGGCAGATTGCCTACGTTAAATTAAGATCATGGAAGTAGGGGCGCCTGGGTGGCGCAGTCGGTTAAGCGTCCGACTTCAGCCAGGTCACGATCTCGCAGTCCGTGAGTTCGAGCCCCGCGTCAGGCTCTGGGCTGATGGCTCAGAGCCTGGAGCCTGTTTCCCATTCTGTGTCTCCCTCTCTCTCTGGCCCTCCCCCGTTCATGCTCTGTCTCTCTCTCTGTCCCAAAAATAAATAAACGTTGAAAAAAAAATTTTTTTTAAAAATAAAAAAAAAAAAAGATCATGGAAGTAGAATCTCACACGCTTCACATTTTAAGCACACATTCTGTGTGCCATGGAACAGATAACGGACACGGGCACCAAGGGGTTTTTTTTTTGTTTCTTTTGTTTTTTTTTTTCCTCTTGGAAAAAAAAAGTTGAAACCATTAGCATTTGGAGCTTTCAGAGTCCTTATTTTAATTAGTCTCCCATATACTGGCGACAGAAGGGTGGAGGTCCAGGCCTTCCCGTCGTTACTGGGCTAGTGGGTTGCTGCACCTGCCGCCCTGGGTGTGATGCGTGAACACCCCTGACCGTGCGGGGGGGACGAGCGACCTCCATGCCAGAGTTCACTGAGACAGGACTTCTGTGAAACACACGTGCTCTTTTAAAACAGGTTTAATGCATATATTTTCATTTCTGGCTTTACGGCATTTGCTTTGGGTTTTCTCACCTTGTGACCTAAAAGTATTCTCTGTTCATAATTTTAGCCACTTTATGGAACACTGTTTTCTTTCTGGACAGACCCTTAGTTCACCTGTGTGAACACATGTCAAGTTTCCTTGGTTTCCAAGGTCACCTTAAATTGGCAATCTCCGTTCTATTAATCTCTTCACTGAAGAGAACAGCCTGCTTTAGGTTTTGGTGCACATGCTTCAACCCTTTACTTTTCCCAAAGGGAAACCATCACAAGCGCCCTACTCCCCGAGCGACGCCCGGATCTGGCAGGGGGCAAAGGAAAATCACTTGCAACCTGAAATCAGGGGCCTGTCTTGCCGCCTAAACAGCCTGTAAGCTGCACCTGCTTCTCCCCAGGCCCCGCTCAGCGGCCCGTGTGAACAGGATGCCTGTCTCTTGGTCCCTCTCTGGCACTATCAAGCGGCCTTCTCCTGCTTGTTGTGACCTGGGAACACGCTACACGGGGCTGCGGCCTGCTGGGAAGTCACACTGGCTCAGCTCCCCGGGCAGGGGAGGGGCCGGCCATCCGGCCAGGGCCGGGACCACGGAGCATCCGGCCGGGAGGGATGCTGGCGTCCTGGGCACCTCGGTCACCCTCCCCCCAGTAGCAGGAGCCCTCCTGCTCACGGAGGAGGCCAGTAGCTCCCGTACGAGATGCAGCAGTGAATTTAGATTCTTCTGGTGCCTGCGGGTCGTTACCGGAATTACAGCACCTGGCTGCGAGGTCATAAAGTTGCCCGGACAGGTTGTGAATACCAAGCCCCCAGTAACCGGGGAGGCTGCCCACCTTCATTATTGCCAGGAAACCCTCGGCTCAGGGAGGTCAGCGTGCGCTTCGGAAGGGGAGGCTAGGGAAAGCTGAGTGGCCAGCTTCCGTGTGGAGAGCCCTGACTTCTAGTTCTGAGGAGGGGAGGAGACGTGGCGTCACCCAAAGCTCAGCGCACAGCCGGCGGCGTGGCCTTCCCTTCCCGGAGCCTTGGCCACCTGCCAACGGGCGCCGCAGGCTCCCGTGCGCCCGTGTGCTGCCCTGCCTGGCCTCCCTCTCTGAGCGGGAGCAGGTAGCAGCTGTCGCTTCTGCGTGGACAGGCCGTCAGCGCCGAGCGGGTGGGGCCTCGTGCCCCTGTGTGGGCCGGGAGGCCAACACGTCACTCCCGTTACCTCGGGCACAAGGCAGAGGCTCCCACCGTTGTTCCGAACAAACGTCTCTCCTGGAAAATATGTCTTCCGCTCGATGCGCCAGGAGGCAAACTAGATGTGTATCGTGAACCTTAAACTGCATATAAAATGTCATCAAGCCCTCAACACTTAGGGCAGTGGCTCCTTCACGGTAGCATGCGTCACGTCCCGTGTAGGCCCAGTGCCACGCACGAGATTCAGCCACAACTGACCCAAGAGTCACCCGAGGGGCGCCTGGGTGGCTCAGGTAGTTAAGCCTCTGACTCTTGGTCTCCACTCAGGTCTTGGTCTCAGGGTCTTGCGTTCACGCCCGCATTAGGCTCCATGCTGGCATGAAAAAGAAAAGTTTCCTTAGAAGCATAACGTTCTTAGTATAAATGAAATGTTACTCATAAGATTATAAAATTTTAAGTTTTCAAAACTAAGTAGTTCAGATTAATGTGTTTTTGTGGAAAATTGAGTCTGATTAATTTTTGCACTACCATGGGGCACCTGGGTGGCTCAGTTGAGCGTCCGACTTTGGCACAGGTCATGATGTCGCGGTTCGTGGGTTCAAGCTCCCCGTCGGGCTCTGTGCTGACGGCTTGGAGCCTGGAGCCTGCTTTGGATTCTGTCTCCGTCTCTTTCTGCCCCTCCCCTGCTCATGCCCTGTCTGTCTTTGTCTCTCAAAAATGAATACATTTAAAAAAATTTTAAATGTTTGCACTATCATGTATCTATTTCCCAGACTGTGTGGATTTCTCATGTGCCTCGAGGATTCTAAGGAACAAAAAGATTTGGAAAACTCTTGTTTGGACCAGGATGAAGGCACCCCTTCACTGCCAGACTTTTCAGGATTGGGTATGCCAACCTGAGGGCCTGCATTTCACCAACAAATGCTTTTCTTCTCCAACACATGTGAGCCTCCTGAGTGATTTGGGGACCCACAGAACATAGGGAAATGCCACCAGTTTCAGTGGGGAGGTGTGTAATTGAGAAAACAAATAACATGTTTATAAGATGTGGAAGAGGACACTTGGGTGGCTCAGTCAGTTGAGGACCCAACTCTTGATTTCAGCTCAGGTCATGATCCCTGGGATTGAGCCCTGCGTCAGGCTCCATGCTGAGTGGGAAGCCTGCTTGGGATTCTCTCCCTTAGGCCCTCTCCCCTGCTTGTGCATTCTCTCTCCCTCTCCCTCTCTCTCTCCACCCCCCGTCTCTGAAATAAAATTTAAAAATTAAAATAAATAAATTGTGCAAGAGTGCGGCCCAGTGAACATCGACCGTGTTGAATGTGCTTCTGGAGTGTAGACGGGTTCTGCAGTCGTGTCTTTATGTTGGTAACCCGGTCAGTACACAAATCCACCCCCTTCCCGGGCTTCATCCTTTAAGGAGAGACTTTATGTTTTCAACATTCATGCGTCAAGGACTTACAACCATCTGACATTAGCTGATGCCATTGAAACAAAAAATTGGTCCGAGAACACAAACCTAATACCTTCCTTGGAGAGTTACAGTCAGGGCATTGTGTTTACCTGACAATATGTCATGTTTATAGTTCTAAGAAGGACTCCTACAGACTTTGTGGGAATACAAAAGTGTCTCAAAATTAAAAATAATTTTTCCAAAATTACTGCTAACTGAACAGATCATTCCACCTCCATTATGCCATTCTGATCCCCTAGTGTGTAGAGGCTAGAAAATGCGTGTGATCTGGAGAGGACGGCAGGCAGGGACTGCACCTGGGGCTGCGTCCAGTTCAGTAGCAAACAAGCGTGGCATTTCATAGACCCTGTACGTTCTCCTCATTCGTATCCTATCGATTTGTGACAGTGATTACATGCTATTGTAGCACAGGGAAGAGGGTTTTTACCCGACTCTATGACTTGCAGACTTTCTGGGAATTTTCATTAAAGTCAGTGAATTGTACAAGCCGAGACAAACGAGTTGGAGCTGACTGGTGCATAGGCCAGCCTGGGCTTAGACTGTGTTTCTCAGGCATAGTTTGGGAATCCAGTGGCAGAGACAGTGGTCGTGTTGGAATAAAGCCTCCCTCCGGGGCTGCGGAACTTGGATGAAAGGGGAATCCGCACAGAAGAAGCTGGATACAGACGCTTAGGAGGAGGTGTCCTAAGCGTCCATATCCGGACACATCCGGGCACCGAGAGGAAGGAGGGTATGCTGTGTCTTGGGACCTCCTCGTTCCTCACAGAAGGCTTCACCTGTCCTGGCTGCCTTGGGGTTTAGATAGCCACTCGTAGAGGTGTGTTCGGGGGTCTGTCTGTCCCAGTCCACAGGGTGGGGCTGGATGCCTGTGCCCTGGCCTTCTGGTCCTCCCTGGGGCCTTCCGGAGTGACTGCTTGCAGGTGCACTGCGGGTGATCCGCACAGCTGTGCCCTGCCCATTAACCCTGGGGACGTCAGGATGTTTTCTTGCAGAGTTAGAAATATTTCCTTCAGGAGCTGGGTAAGGCTCTGGCTTTTCTGGGATGCAGACTCTCATTTTTAGGGTTGGCTCCTTCTCCGCAGCCTTGCAGGTGACCGGGATCTTCTGCTCAGGGCTTGCGTGGCCCGGGAAGACCTATTTGTTGTGGTGGTTTTGACTGTTGAATTTTTCTGAGCTTATTTTGTGTTTACAAACGCCTTTTACAGATAATTCCCAACTCAGCATGATTTGGGGCCTTTCGCCTACAAGCTCACAGGCTCCCCTCCTGCATCCTGTCCCAGAGGGCACGTATCCACCTTCTGGGAACATGGTGTGTGCCCTTCTGTGGATCAGGGACTCTGTCCTTCTCTCTACCTGGATCTCTCGGTCCCTCAAGAACGTCTTCACACTTGCCCCTCATGACCTTCTCTGACCTCTGCCAGCTCCTCTAGAAACCTAGCTGCCTTCTCCCTGCTTCCGTGGCCTGTGCCCCCAGTGCCCTTACCACAGGGACACCCGTCTTTCCCACCTGCTGCCACTGTCGGACGCTTGCTTCCTGAGGGACCGGGTCAATAAATCACTGGTTGCCGAGTGGTGCTGGTGATGCCATTTGGTGCGCAGGCTTCATCCTGCATTTCCACGGAAAATGCCAGACCCTGCCCTGCACCTTCCCCTGCTTCCTCTGCCCTTACCTGATGCTGGCGTGTGTGTGTCCCCTCCTGTCTAGATGATAGGCCCTCAAAGATGGCATTTTTATCAGGCTGGCCTCTGGCTGCATACCAGTGTTTACTTCAGACATTCACCCAACCAAGGCATCTTAAATACATGAGTTTGTGATGTGGGTTACATTTTAAATAACATGATGATGTGTGGCACATGTCATTCTTAAGTGAAGTTTCCCCTGGTGTGCATCGAAAGCATTCACTGTCTACCGTCTCCCAGAGATGAAGCCTCCAGCAGGGATGCCCAGGTTTCCCTGAAAGCATCTGCTGCAAGGCCGCACAGCTGACCATTCAGCTCCGAGAGATACTGCCCATCTTGAAAATTGGCCCAGGATAAGAAAATTCCAGAAGGATCAATAATATGTATTCCTTTTTAAAATTGTGTTCTTAAACTCCTGCCTTTCAGAAGACCCTATAAAAGGGGGATGGTAGGTAAGACCAGGACCAAAGACTTGCAGATCCCATACCCGACAAGAGGTTTGTGTTCCTAACGTATAAGGTCCTGTTGGAACTCAACAATAAGAAAATAACATTCCAGTTGGAAAACGGGCAGAAGAATCGCATACTCTACCAAAGAGGACAGAAGTTTGGCAATAAGCCCAAGAAAAGATGATCCCCAGCAGCCAGTAGGGAAATGCAAGGTGATGTCACAGTGAGACACCGCTGACGCCGAGCAGCCACTGTGGAAACGACGTGGTGGCTGCTTATGAAGTTAACCTATAGCGTCCATGCAGGCCCGGTGGCAACACTGCTGCTCAGATGTCCTCGAGAAACGGAAATTCATGTCTACGCAAAAGCTGTGCCCAGATGTTCACAGCCCCAGGTCGGGAACGACCCAAATGTGTTTCCAAAGGTGAATGGATAACGGGGGCCCATTTTCAATGAATACTTCCAACAAAAAGCAGGGACTCGTGGACACATGACACAACCTGGAAGTGTCTAAAGGGCCTTGTGCTGAGTGAAGGAAGCCAGCCCAGGAAGGTGTGGTTTTCGTTGCGTGACACTCTTGAGATGACAAACGTGTAACAATGAAGAGCAGGTCAGCGGTGGTCAGGTACCGACCGGCCAGGGGTACCGTGGGACTGTAGAGGGAGGTCCGTGTGTGACAGAACAGGGCTGTGTCCTGCTTTGTAAAGCATACGTTAAACCTGGTGACATCGAGTCAGATTTGTAGTTTAGTTGCCAGTGTTGTACCAATGTCAGCTTCCTGGTTTTGAGAATGTCCTGTGATTCCTAAAAGGGTATCATGGAGGAAAGCAGAGTAAAAGGTACATGGAATCTGTGTCCACTCTTTTTGCAATGTCTTATGAATCTTCATTTTTTTTCGAAATAAAGTTTTAAAAAATCTCTTCCTACTCCATACCAGTTAAAAAAACAACAACAGCAACAACAAAAGAAAAAACAATAGAAAGTGGGAGAGAGTGGGCACGTTGCCGGCTTTGCTGCTGTGAATTCGAGAAAGACAGCTTCGTGTAAGAATGCAGGCGTAGGGGGCGGATCCACTCGTGGAAGGAAAGTAAATCCCAAGCTAAAAGACGATTTCCCCCCCACGATTTAGGGAAGAAAGGAAACTCTTAGGCTAGAAAAAAAAGCGTGCTGAACATGATACCGCTCATTGCTTACTCTTTGATTAGCCTCATTACCTTGTGTTTTAATGACTTAAAAAACAGATCCACAGCAGCCAGAGAGAAAATGTCCAAGCGAGTTTCAGGCTTTCCCACGCGACAACTTTCAACAGTGTGCAGGGAGGAGATAGGGAAAACTTCTTCCTGACACTGATCACATTTGAAACTTCATACTTTCTTAATTCAGTCTGTTATTGACAGTAATATATTTTAACTCGAGAATGTGTTCATTCAGTGCATATTGACTTGGCTTGTGAAAACGTCCGCCATACACGCTGACATTGGATTTCCTGTCATGGTGACTTAGACGTCAGGACAGCAGTGAGTGATTCCTGCCAGTCAAGGAACTTTCACTGGAGCCCCACTTGAATGGTAATAATCTGCTCCTGTAATTGCTGTGGAAAAGGAAAACCCTCTAGAGATTTTACATCTAATCATTTATTTATAAATCTGTAGATGGCAGTCTGCAGAATACGCATCGGGGGTCAACTTTGTGCTCAAAACAGTTGCCTGATGTTTACATTTCACAGTGTATTTTTTTTACCAATACCTCCAGCCCCCGTGATCACAAAAGGACCCCGGCTTGCTGGTACTGCTCTGCGCCTCATCCCATGTTCCAGCCACTTCATTACAGATGCCTCTGCAGAGGCCGGTCCCCTCTGTATTAGCTGAAATATGCATGTTTTTCCATCTCATTAATTCAGTCTACATACAATTAATTTTTGCCTATTAATAAACCCCTTGGTGTTAGTGACAGCTATCTAAACCACTTCACCTAGTGTGGAAGAGAAAAGTGTACTTGCAAATTTCCACCCCTCGTCTGCATTTTTATTGTCGTATTTGTGGGTTGGCGGGTGTTGGTGCATAAATCAAGCATTGCCAGGGAATGTAAGCCTGCTGAAGAACCCGGTCTTGGCCCAGCTGATGGGGAAGTCTGGAATATTAATTAGCTCCACTTGTGTTTGGGATAGATGGAGACAGAGAAGCCGTCCCAGCTTGTTCGGGTCTCAGGCCACGAGGAGATTTATCGGAGCCTTAGATAAGTCAACTTTCTTTTTTTTTTTAATCTAAATTCTCAACTGATTTGGATACCCCTCAAAGGACATCTTTTCTGTGTGTTCAAATCTCATAAGTTCTCTTTTTAAAAAAAGGCCTTTAAATACAGAGAGATGATTGTGTGTTTGATGGTTCTTCCTACCGATAACGTCAATGAGAGTAGATCTTTGCAATTGAAAGGAGACACCGCCTCCTTTGAGCACTCATGTGGGAAAGTAGGAAGTCTCTCCCACTCCCCGCCGGCCCCACCCAAGGTCTTGGTTTTGCCCTCTTCTGATTTACCTTTGTGAGGTCTTTGCCACAAACAAATCACCAGCCAGGAGGAAATACATTCCTACCCAGGTGTTAAGAATTCTTAGATTTCTTGGGGTGCCTGGGTGACTCAGTCGGTTGAGCATCCAACTCTTGTTTCGTCTCAGGTCATGGTCTCACAGTTAATGAGTTCAAGCCCCACATCAGACTCTGCACTGACAGTGTGGAGCCTACTTGGGATTCTTTCTCTCCCTCTCTCTCCGTCTGCCCTTCTCGCTCACACGTGCGCTCTCCCTTTCTGTCTGCCCTTCTCGCTCGTGCGCGCTCTCTCAAAATAAATAACTTAAAAAATTTTTAAAGAACTCTTAAGTTTCTTGCATAGTTTGGAAAAAGTGCAGTCACCATGCACAGCAATAGTCTCTTAGGGGATGCAGCCGCTGGCCTCTTAAAAGTTGCTGCAGTGACTGAGTCCTTTCTGAGGGTCTGCATCTCGGATATGAAGCTGTATAGAGTTTATGGCAGGCCTGAGCAGCAGATGAAACTGTCCACAGAAGGGCTTTAGCGCGCCTGTCCTGTCCACAGGGCTGATGTCACGTGAACGTTTCTGGATCGTTTGGCGAGGAGATTTAGCCAGTGTCGCTGGTCAGCTATGTTGGAAGCAGGTGCTTCGTTGAAAGATGGATAAACATTCAATTTGCTGATTTTTAAACAGGCCATATATATCACGTTTCTCAATTGTGATGATTAACAAGAATATCGTAGCAAGAATATTTCATAGGAACGTGTAACAGCTTGAATGAGACTCTCCATTTGGATACTCTTCACAGATACGGAAATCTCACTGCCATGTGCTGAAGCTTCCTGCCCAGCTGTGAACAGCCTTGCCGGCTGCCCGTGTGAGCTCTCGGAAGGGCCAGTCCTGTCCTCGCAGTCCTTGTTTAACACCTTAGAATGCCTTCCCACACTCTGGGGGTGAAGAGGAGACCTGCCCCTTAAGCCTGCCCGCCCCTGTCTCCCTCAGACCTGCAGCCTTCTTCCCTTGCCGCCCGAAGGGCCGGATCCTTCCCGTGTGGGCTCCTTCCCCGGGGGCCCTCCTCCATCCAACACTCGTGCTTTTCCACGGCTACACGGTGTAACACAGGAGTTCAGTAGCTCATGCGGTGAGCGATTGGTTAATACTAAGTACAGTTGACCCTTGAGCAATGGGGTTGGGACACTGACCCCCCACACAGTTGAAAATTCACATTTAACTTTTGACCCCCCCCCCAAACTTAACTATTAATAGCCTACTGTTAACTGGAAGCCTTACCAGTGACCTGAACAGTCGATTTACTTGTTTTGTGTGTTACATGAGCCATATACGGTATTCTTACGGTGAAGTCAGCTGGAGAAAACACCGATAAGCAAATCATAAGGAATATGTGTTTACAGGACCGTAGTGCATCGAACAAAGTCTCCGTACACGTGGACACACACACACACTGACACTGCATTGTTCGAGAATCAGCTGTCCTATCAGAACACGGAGTATCAAATTCCTGACTGCCTTGAGCTTCTCCAGAGAAAGTCCTATCAATGATAACTGATCATTTCATGAAGTCTAGGGAAGACACCATGAGTTGGCTCTGGAGTTGAGTAAGTCAGCCTCTGAGAAAGCGAGGTATCTGCCACTTTTGTGAAGAATTGTCTGCATGCACGGATCTTATTTTGGCCTGGTTTCTAGATAATTGAGGAAGTTTCTATTTCTGTTATCTCTGCACCACAGTAGTTAATTATCCCCTAGTTCTGAGGACCGGCCAGTGAACCTCTTCCTCCCCTTGCCCTTGATTATTCGTAAGTTTAAGACCGTGCCCAGTGGCAGCTGCTCACCACCATCCGTCATCCAGTTCATGCTACTTTTTAATGTCAATTATAAAGAAAATTGCTCCTCTGGCTTCAGAAGTTTATTTAAATTTCTTCTGAGAAAACTGGTGGCTTTTCAGACTTCATGTCGAAAGCAGTAGAAACAGGCAGACATTGGGAGGCACTGGTGTCTGGTGGATAGATGAACACAAGCACATTCTTCTAAAAATGAAAGTTCTTTTTTGCTGCTGTTTAGAGACTCAGAAAAAAATAAAAATACAAAGCAGCTTTAAATCCCCTTCCAAGGTGCCATCCAGATAGGCCTGCAGGATGATTCTGTGTGAAGAGGGAAGAAGACAGCAAGCCTTATCTTGGTTATTACGGGCCCTGCCTGTCCTGAGTGAGGTTCTCTCTCTGCCTGGCATGCATGAGGTACCCCGAGCCAGTCCTAGCTCAGGACACCGAAGAAGAGAGCTGAAATACCGAGGAGGAGCGCTGAGGGAGAAGGAGAAAGTGCCCGTGCCCTGGCCGCCAAGCTGATGCTGGCATCTTAGTACCATGGATGTGGACGGAGCCAAGGGCATCCCCCTCAGGACCGGTCCCCTGAGAACACAAGGACAACCTGTCCTCAGGGTGCATCCTCCCGCCCTTGCCTGGCAGAGTGGGTGGAGGAAGAGGTGGGCTATATCTTCCCCATCCTTGCAGCCCTTAGAAGCTTCTGTAGCGTGCCATGCATGGTACATACTGAGCAGGTGTTTATGTGCAGAAGAGGAACGCCACCATGCCCTTTCAGGTCCACGGGGGACAAAACTCATGTGTGCTTCCCCTGTCCTTGGGACACAGAGGACTGTACTGAACATCAGCCCCTCGGAACATCTCTCGTTTCCTGGAAGTTCGGCATGCAGTTGTTAAGTATTACATAGTTAGGGGTGTGGGGTGTATTTTTAGGAAGAAACATGTGTTTCTTTTTGATCCTTTGTTTCTTAAAATGTTCGGTGGAGTCGCACATTTCTAGTATGTGTATTTTATGTTACTGTTTTCCCGTAAAATGTTTAATTGAAAATGGCAAGTGGGATAGTTTGAGGTTTTTCCAAGCTTAGGCGTTCAGCTGCAGACCCAGCTCCTGCCAGAGTTTCTGGTTTGGTTCCTGGAAATAGGAGTTCGTTTTCTGAGTCACATACATAGTGATTAGTGGGGAGACGTTCAGTTTTCCTAAAGTAGGAGTGAAGGAAGCATGGGTACCAAAAAGGGGACAGTAGCCTGGGAGTCGTGAATGTTTGTTTTCAAGTCTGACTTCTGTTTAATTTTTGTAAGTGTTTTAAAGAAGAAAGCCTGGTGGAGCAGATCGTTTATTTAACACGAGCAAACACCCCTTTTCTGTACTCTTTTGGTCTTTTTTCCCGGGTGGTTACGCCAGCTCTTTTGAAGACATCGTACACCAGGCAGAGGGCCATTTCTGTTGGAAGAGTTGAGAAGATCCTTGGCTGAGCTTGTATTAGTCACACTCTGATCGGCAGGGCTGAGAGCTGACAAGTTCACTCTCCGTTGCCTTGTGCTGTGTGACTTCAGATCCGTGGTGTCTCAGGGATTTCTGCGCTGGGCCAGCGATGCCCAGAAGAGGAGAGGAGGTGATGGGCTGTGGTAAATGTGAAACTGCATAAGGCCTGACGTGATTGCTCATAGAGCATATAAATGGAGAAATACCAAGTCTCTATGATAAGGTAGTTCACCCAGGTAGTTCTTAAGTCCATGCAAGTCCATTGAATCTTGGACTCTGGGGGGAACCAAAGCTAGAAATCCTGAAATCCCCTCCTGTGCCTCGGATCTGGTTCAGAAACCTATTCCTTAGATGTTTCAAGTTTTGATCAAAACTGACCTGCAGTCGAAGCAGTCTGTAACTGTGGAAGTTTGTAGCTGGTGTTTGTATGTATCTTAACCCATTTAAGAAGTTCAGTTATTAAGCCCTTCAGAGAACGCATGATGAGGTTGATAGAAAACAAAATCTTAGGAGTACAATGAGGCAGCAGAATACATCAAACTATTTTCACTTATTACCATTCACTGGCCATCGTGAGCCCTTCACCAAAGGCAGTGAAGTGTCCATTGCTTCAAATGACAGAGATGCCCGAAGGCACGGGCCGTGCTTGTGGAAGCCGGCAGACCGGTCCACGTGAATGGGGCTAAGTATGTGGGGGTGGAGGGTAAGAACACTTGGAGGCACTTGGGGTGATGGGATGTGGGGTGTGGGTGACCTGCAACCACGGGAGTGCTGGAGCAGCACCAACCGTGGGGCCTGCTCCGTGGGCTGAGGTCAGCCTGGGGAGGGGGGGGAGCGTCAGGGGTGGGGGAGGGGCAGGCACAGTGCAGGATGGCAGAGGGCCGTGGCCAGATTGGCTGGAGCTCGCGGTCCCTTGGGGGTGACCCTGCATCGAGGCCAGACCGGGGGTTCTGACTAACACCAGACAGAACTTGGATATGACTCCGTGTGCATCATGAGAAGTCAGGAGAGGCTTGTGAGCAGGATGGTGACCTGGACCAGGCAGGATTTTCAGAAGCTTTACCTGGTCTGGGCAGGTTCTTCACATGGGAAAGGAGTGTGGCCAGGATGGTTCAGAGGCTCTGGTGGTTGTGCAGGATGCGGGTGCAAACCTGTGCATAGGCTACAAAGGGGAAAGGGGAGGAGAGACCTCACAAAGCCAAACCCAGCAGTATCCCCAGGGTTAGGGGAGCATGTGGTGTAGGGGTCAAGGGGAGACCAGCAGCTGGGGCAGCTTTCCGAGAGAAACCAGAATCTAGATTCTCACCCCGTATCTTGTGATCTGTGCACATAGAGTTCCTGGCACGATGCCCAGTGCGTAGCGAGTGCTCAGTAAATACCAGTGCCATGATTGACGTCATTTATTCATTCGGTACCACCCAAACTGGGTGGCTCAGATTGATGTGGGTTGGGGTGGTTGGATGTAGAATCCGGCTTACATTCAGGTTTGGAGAAGCATTTGGATCTGGGAGCATCACAGGTGAGAGTACTGGAGTGGAGTGACAGGAAATCAGCAGTGAAGGGAACCATCTGGAGAGACCAGGCCCACAACCTTCTGTACAGGACTAGATACTAAACACCTTGTAGACCAGACCACCTCTGCCACCATTACTTGGCTCTGCCATCGTGCATGTAAACAAATGTGCATGGTTGGGTTCCAGTAAAACTTTGTTTACAAAAATAGTTGGTGGGCCAGGTTTGGCCCATCGAGGCATGAGGACCATGAAGATAGTGAAAATCCTGTTGGGGGGGGGGGGTTGCAGGCGGGCACCGGGGTGGTGTAGTCAGTCAAGCGCCCAACTCTTGGTTTTAGCTCACGTCATGATCTCATGGTTTCATGGGTTCCAGCCCCATAGGGCTCTGTGCCAGCAGCGTGGACCCTGCTTGGGATGTGCTCTCTCCCCCGTCTCTCTGCTCCTCCCCTGCTTGTGCTGTCTTTGTCTCTCTCAAAATAAATAAACTTTTAAAAAACAAAAAAGAGCTTAGAAAAAAGGAAATCCTGTGTGGGGACAAATGTGGGACACCGACGGTTTAAAAGGCTGGATGGTGTTGGCAAGGAGATGCTGTTGGCACAGCTGTGGAGTTGGCCCAGCAAGAGCTTGGGGCCTGAGCTAAGGGGCCGAGGAGGAAGGAGGAGGAAGAAACTCGCAGGTACATTCTGAGCATGAAAATGGCCCAGAAGGACAAACCAGGAAGTCACTTTGTGTATAAATGCACACAGCCTCTCCTGGGAGAGCACTGGGGACCCCAGATTCCCATCCATCCTCAGCAAGGGCAGTGATGGGTGCTGTGATAAACTGTCTGGGGTGAAAGGGCTCTCTGGCAAAGCCGGGCAGGGCAGAAGCAAGTTACGTCCCGGTGTCTGTACACAAAAATGAGTAAATATTCACAACGCAATATTAACACACCAGCGAAAAACCAAGTTGCCTATAGGATTCTAGTTTCTGATGGATTATTTTCGTACCTGCACCTGTCACGTGGTCTCCTAAGCGTGAACAAACCCGAGACAGTAAGAGAGCCAGAACAGATGTGAACACAGTCTTTTTTCTTAATGTGGTAGCATTTTTTATTTTAAGGTGAGACTAAGGCTATTAATTCTTCCCATTTTTATTTAGTCTTACTGTAATTTCTTCTCACTTGCATCCTGAGCAACTGCAGAACCTTGCTAAATAAGTCTTGCATAAAGAGAGGATGTAACTTGTCAGGAAGCAGTAATTTCAATCCATTTGTTCCATTTTTATAGCACTAAATAATACCTTTTAAGCCTCCTATCGGGATGAGGGTAAGAATGCCAGATAAAATGCAGCATGCCCAATTAAATTCGTGTTTCAGATAAACAACGAATCATTTTTTTAGCGTACGTATTATGAAAAATTGTGTTGATTTGAAATTCAAATTTAACTAGGTGACCTGTATTTTTCATTTCTCAACTCGAGTGTAGTTGAGACACAGCGTTACATTAGTTTTAGGCGTACCACATAGCGATTCGACATCTCGGTACCTGAATCCGCGCTCACAACAGCGTAGATCGCCTCTGTCACCATACGACACCATCCCCGGGCCACTGACTGTATTCTCTGTGCTGTACCTTTTATTCCCACGACTTACTTGGTACCTGGAAGCTGGTACCTCCCCTTTGCCCACTTTGTCTGAGCGCCCACCCGTCTGGCAACCATCGGTTTGTTCTCGGTGGTTTTAGGTCTGATTCCACTTTTGTTCATTCGTTTGTTTTGTTTTGTTTTAGGTTCTACATGTGAGTGAAATCATATGGTATTTGTCTTTCTCAGTCTGACTTCACTTAGCATAATACCTTCCAGGCCCATCC
Organism: Lynx rufus; assembly: GCF_022079265.1. Taxonomy (NCBI): domain Eukaryota; kingdom Metazoa; phylum Chordata; class Mammalia; order Carnivora; family Felidae; genus Lynx; species Lynx rufus. The sequence continues at coordinate 66,117,241 of NW_025814825.1, forward strand.
ATGTTGATGCAAATGGCAGATCTCCTATTTCTATGATTAATATTCCTTTGCATGTATACACCGCATCCTCTTTATCCATTCATCTGCAGATGGCCATTTCGATTGCTTCGGTGTCTCGGCTATTGGAAATAATGTTGCAGCAAGTATGGGGAGGTGCATATATCTTTTCGGATTAGTGTTTTCATTTACCCCATAGTGGTGTTCCTGGATCATATGGTAGTTCTATTTTTAATCTTTTGAGGAACCTCTGTTCTGTCTTTCACAGTGGCTGCACCAGCTTGCATTCCCACCAACAGTGCAGGAGGGTTCCTCTTTCTCCACACCCTCACTAACACTTGTTGTTTCCTGTGTTTTTGATCCGAGCTATTCTGACAGGCGTGAGGTGGCATCTCTTTGTGGTTTTGATTTGCATGTTCTTGATGGGCCTCTTCTCACGTGTCTCTGCCCATTTTTTAATCAGATTGCTTTAGCGTTGCGTTGTATTAGTCCTTTATACATTTTGGATACTAACCCCTTATCAGATATGCCATTTGCAGATGTCTTCTCGCACTCAATAGCTTACCTTTTCGTTTGGTTGATGGTTTCTTTCACTGTGTGAAAGCTTTTTATTTTGATGTAGTCCCATTAGTTTATTTTTGCTTTTGTTTCCCTTGACTTGGAAGACATATCTAGGAAAATGTTGCTATGGCTGATGTCAGAGACATTACTGCCTGTGCTCTCTTCTAGGATTGTAATGGTCTCACATCTCACGTGTAGGTCTTTAATTCATTTTTAATTTATTTTTGTGTGTGGTTGTAAGAAAGTGATCCAGTTTCATTCTTTTGCATGCAGCTGCCCAGTTTTCCCAACACCATTTTGTTGAAGAGACTGTCTTTTTCCTACTTTTTCCTGTGTATTCTTGCCGTCTTTGTCAAAGATTGACCATACAAGCATGGGCATACTTCTGAGCTCTCTGTTCTGTTCCATTGATCTGTGTGTCTCTTTTTGTGCCAGTACCATACTGTTTTGATGACTACAGCTTTGTAGTATATCTTGCAGTCTGGAGTTACGATACCTCCAGCTTTGTTGTTTTTTTTTTTTCCTCAAGATTGCTATAGCTATTTGGGACATTTTGTGGTTCCAAATAAATTTTAGGATTCTAGTTCTATGAAAAATGCCGTTGATATTTTGATAGGGATTACATTGAATCTGTAGATTGCTTTGGTTAGTATGGATGTTTTAACAAGATTCTTCTCTTCTGTGAGCATAGAATATATTTACATTTGTGTCATCGTCAGTGTTTTATGGTTTTCAGAGTACAGGTCCTTCACCTCCGTGGTTAAGTTTATTTCTAAGTATTTTATTATTATTGGTTCAGTTGTAAATGGAATTGTTTTTTTAATTTCTCTTTCTGCTACTTAGTCATTAGTGTAAAGAAACGCTGCCAATTTCCATATGTTAATTTTGTATCCTGCAGCTTTACTGAATTCATTTATTGTAATAGTTTTTTGGTGGAGTCTTAATGGTTTTCTACGTATAGTATCATGTCATCTGCAAATAGTGGAAGTTTAACTTCTTCCTCACCAGTGTGGATGCCTTTCGTTCTTTTCTCTTGTCTGATTGCTGTGCTGGGGCTTCTAGTACTATGCTGAATAAAAGGGGCAAGAGGAGACATCCTTATCTTGTTCCTAATCTTAGAGGAAAAGCTCTCAGTCTTTCACCATTGAGGATGATGTTAGCTGTGGATTTTTATCATGGATAGAAGATGGTTATGCTGAGGCATGTTCCCTCTAAATCCACTTTGTTGAGAGTTTTTTCCTGCATCTATGGAGATGATCATATGATTTTTATCCTTCGTTTGTTGATGTGGTATATATCACATTAATTGATTTGCAAATATTGAACCATCCTCATATCCCTGGAATAAATCCCACTTGATCATGGTGAGTCAGCTGTTTAAAGTATTGTTAAATGGAGCTTACTAATATTTTGTTGAGGATTTTTCTGTTTGTGTTCATCAGAGATATTGGCTTGTAGTTTGTGTGTCTGTGTGTGGCATCTTTATCTGGTTTGGGTGTCAGGATAACACTGGCCTCACTGAATGTATTTGGATGCTTTCCTTCCTCCTCTTCATTTTGGAATAGTTTGAGGAGAGTAGGTATTACCTCTTCTGTAAGTGTTTGGTAAAATTCACCTGTGAATCCGTCTGGTCCTGGACTTTTATTTTTTTGGTAGTTTTATAATTAACAATTCAATTTCATAAGTAGTAACTGGTCAGTTCAGATTTGTATTCCTTATTGATTTAGTTTTGGAAGATTATAACGTCTCTAAGAATTTATCCATTTATTATAGGCTGTCCAGTGTTGGCATATAATTTTTCATAATATTCTATTATAATTCTTTGTATCTCTGTAGTGTCTGTTCTCTTTCATTTCTGATTTTATTAATTTGAGTCCTTTCTCTTTTCTTTTTTTGATGAGTCTAAGGGTTTATCAATTTTGTTTATCTTTTCAAAGAACCATTTCTTGATTTTCTTCTATTGTTTTTTGTCTCTGTGTCATTTATTTCTGCTCTGCTCTTTATTGTTTCCTTCCTTCTGCTCACCTTGGGCTTTGTTCTTTTTTAGTTACTTTAGTTGTAGGTTTAGGTTGTTTGAGCTTTTTCTTGTTTCTGGAGGTAGACTTATATCATTATCTATTTCCCTCCTGGACCTGCTTTTCCTGTGTCCCAAAGATTATGTACTGTTGTATTTTCATTTTCATTTGTCTCCATGTGTTTTTTATCTGATTTCATTATTGACCTATTGATTGTTTGGTAGCATGTTGTTTGGCCTCCACATGTTTGTGTTTTTCCAGTTGTTGTTTTTGTCTGTATGTGATTGATTTCTAGTTGTATACCATTGTGGCTGGAAAAGATGCATGCATGGTATGATTTCCATCTTCTTGAATTTATTGAGGCTTGTTTTGTGACCTAGCATACGTTCTATTCTGGAGAATGTTTTCGTGTGTACTTGAAATGAGGAGAATGTTTCATGTGTACTTGAATGTAGTTGGAACGTTCTGTATATTTCTGAGCATCTGGTCTAATGTGTCATTTAAAAAGACACTGTTTCTTGGGGCACCTGGATGGCTCAGTCAGTTAAGTGTCCGACTTTGACTCAGGTCATGATCTCACAGTTCACAAGTTCGAGCCCCGCATCAGGCCCTGTGCTGACTACTCAGAGTCTAGAGCTGCTTCAGATTCTGTCTCCCTCTCTCTCTGCCCCTCCCCTGCTTGCACGCTCTCATGCACTCCTCTCTCTCTCTGTCAAGAATAAATAAACATCAAAAAAATAAAAAATAAAGACACTGTTTCTTTATTGATCCTGTTTGACGATCTAGCCATTGATGTAAATGGAGTGTTAAAGTCCCCTTCCTTCTATTATTGTGTTACCATCCGTTTCTTCCTCTGTCAGTTATTATTGGCTTTATGTATTTAGGTGTTCCGATGTTGGGTGCATAGATATTTAAAATTGTTAGATCTCCTTGTTTGATCCCTTTATCATTATGTAATACCCTTCTTGGTGTCTTGTTACCATCTTTGTTTTAAAGTCTATTTTGTCCGATACAAGTATTGCTACCCTGGCTTTTTTTCACTCCCATGTGCATGGTAAATGTTTTTCCATCTCTTCACTTTCAGTCTGTATGTATCTTTAGGGCCAAGCTTAGTCTCTCATAGACAGCATATACATGGGTCTTATTTTTCAATCCACCTCTCCCAACCCCTGTGTCTTTTAATTAGAGCATTTAGGCCATTTACATTTAAAGTAATGACCAATAGGTATGTACTTATTGCCATTTTGTTAATTGTTTTGTGGTTGATTTTGTTGTTCTTCTCTCTTGCTTTCTTCTCTTGATCTCTTTTTTTGTGATTGATGAGTCTCTGTCATGTTTGGCTTTCTTTCTATTTTTTGTGCATCTGTTATAGGTTTGGGATTTGCTGTTAGCATGAGGTTCATATATAACATCCTAAGTATATAGCAATTTATGTTAAGTTGATGGTCATTTAATGAACACACAGTCTTAACCTGGGCTCCTCAAGAGGAGTCTGAATTTCCAAGCACCTATGAGTTCTGTGAGATTTCAGAATTTATGTTTACATTGCAGTTAGAATCTTTAAGAATAAACCTTCCACTATATATGAAGGTTAAATGCCTCTTCTGTAGAATTAATTCCCCAGTGGGAGATGTTTCCACAAACAAGACTTTACTTTTTCAAGTTACTGTTTGTTTCAGACTCTTGAGTATTTGAGAATCCTTAGAAAAGAAAAGGATCCCCTAATTATTCAGGCCTGAGACTCCAGCTAAAGCGGAGGACTTAAATTCAGAATGGAGCCAACTTGAGAGGCCTCCAAGCCTCCGCAGGCATGCTGTTGTGGATGCAGAGAAGGACACCTGTACTGAGCAAGGCTTAGTTCTGGGAGGGAGCTAGCAATTTGCGACCAGAGAACAGGAGAGAGACCAGAACATTAACAATTCTGTTGTATTTGTGGTTGGCACAGTGATGCAGCCCGGAGGCCCATTGTCTAACCTTGGGGATTGGGTGTCACTACGTGGGGCAGCAGAGAGGAAACAGGCTCTCGCCTCAAGCTCCCACCAGAAATGGTCTCAGCAGGGTCTTGTCTCTTTGTCCCCCTCTGCTCTTCTCAAGCTCAGGGTGGAGGCGTTCAGGGGTCACATCAAGGCTTAGTGCTCTGAAGTGCCACCCCGGCTCGAGAGGCTTTATTTGCAGGGCCCCTTCTCTCATCCTGGCAGTCAGAACACCTGTAAATAAATGCTGCTTTGTTTTTGCTGGAAAACCCTGTGACGCCCCCTTCTCTCTTCCCCTGGGAGGGCTGTGAACCGGGTCCAGGCGTGGAGCTTACGGTCCACAGACCCGCCTGCCTGCAAGTGTGACAGCCTCCCAGAGGGCTGTATTGATTTTTTTAAGAGGAGGAAAAAGGCATATAAAATTGGACTTTCCAGCCTTCTTTGAGTAGAAAGTGGTGCTTCCTAAAGGGAATTTTAATTGGCTGGCTTTGCAGCTAAAATGCTTTCTGCCCCTTTCTTTCTCCTCTCACCCTGCCTCCGTTCATCCTGTTAGACAACCCCTAAGCCCGTTTGCTTTTACTTCCTGCTCTTGAACATAAGTGGGTACTTCATTGGCGGACTTCTGATTGGGAGACCTCGGGTGTTGCTAAGTTGGAGCGCCCTGGAAGGAAAGCAGAAGATGCTGGGGTAGCAGCCAGCTTGCAGAATGAGGGGGGCGGGAAATGGCATCTGCTCTTTGCTGCTCAGAGTGAATCATCCTTCAAATTGAAAATCTTGATTTCTGGTGCCAGTGACAATACTTGTTGAAGAAGTACAAATGTTTTCTGCTGCTTGTAATCTACTTCTTGCAAATATTAGTACTCTGGAAAAAAGATTTATTTTAATAATGTGAGTTTTAGGTTTTTTTTTTTTCTGTAGTTAACATTGTTTTATTACCCTATATCCTTGCCAGAAAGCGCATTTTAAGAGTTTCGATTCAAAATTAAATATGACCTCAGTGTTTTAAAATACAATTACATTAACTGTCCATTTAATAGTTGCTTAAGATTTTTTTGGCCACTAATGTATAGTCAATATACTTGTCTGATATTAAACGCAGGGTTTTCAGCTCTGCTCACCAGCTAACGTGTTCCAGCTGCAACAATAAATAGGAGAAGGGAAGGCTTTCTGAGAAAGTGAGCTACAGAAAGTTGTTGCCAGAGGAAACTGCAGTGCTGTCTTCCATCATAAGCGACACTTTTCTTTAAAAACTCCATTGTGTTTGAAAATAGGGAACTATCTGTTATTTAGAACTGTACAGACCAATTTACAAGACAGGTAATTTAGTGGCAGGATTATTTATTAATGAGCCCAGTACACAAGTTAATGGGACTAAACCCTGTGGAGGTCAGTCTTCCTATAACACATACCTTTTGGAGAGAAAAGAGGTGGTGTCTTCAGAACATTGAGTTATTATTTTAGTATTTAAATTAAGACACCTTCCCTTGCTAAGATGCAATTTTTTTTTTTTTTTTCTGAATTGCATCACAACAAAGTCGTCTAGATGCTGTATGGAGATCAATTTTGTCAACCATATTAGGGATGGGTATGTTTTAGTCCTGTTAGTACCTAAGGCATGAGAACCTGAAGAAGGGGCAGTAGCTTTCCAGGCTCAGGCATGTGCCGCCTTCCCCGCCACATGCTTTGTCTCTGGGATGCTCCGCCCCACTGCTCACCAGACCTTCCAGAATTCCCAGTCACCGTGGCAGGGGCACTCATGTTTCTGCTTCCCGGAAGTGGGTTTCCTTCTTATGCCTGTATTCCCCCAGAATTGATCAGAAGGCAGTGACTGCAGGGGGTCTGCTGGTGTCCCCTGCATGTCATGGGTGGGGGGCGGGGGGGGGGCACAGAGTTCTCCCCACGAGGACCCTCTTCCCTCTTTCTATGGTGACCTGATGAGCTGCTCTTGGGAGACTGAAAAACCTCACAGAGAAAGGAGGGGCAGCACAGGTGGCCTTCCTCGCATGTGTGCAGTTGCTGGAATTCAACACCTATCAGTAGTCAAGGAATGAAGTATTTGCTGTTGAATTTCATTTTTCTTGTGTTTCATCTCGTTATACAGTCGATTGCCTTATAGCAGGAGTGGGGAATGCCGTGAAGAAAACCCACTTAGTTTTGTGTCTTCAAATCTGAAACACTTCCAGGTTTTGACTGTGGGGTCCTATCAAAGTAAGCAGAATTGGAAGTGATGCCCAGTCCCTGGGCTTTAACAAACTTTGTTACTCAGCATTCTGCTACAAAATCTGAAAAGGCAGAGAAATGTAGCTCTCGCTGTTTAGAAAATCTTTGTGGGTTTTTCTTCCCTCCCCCCCCACCCCCGGGGAATGTTTTCGGCAAATTATTCATTGGAAAAACGAAACATGAACTGCAGGTGTTTCACAGCGTGTGTGCTGTGGTGGCCGTGTTCTCACCGTTGCGTCTTGTCCACCCACTCGTTCAGCAGGCAGATCCTGAGCACCAGCACTGTGCCAGATCGGACCCCAGGGCTGGGGGGCAGAGTTGGGATCAGCTCCAGGACAACGCATGGCTCTTCAGCCAAAGACCTCGAGCAGCCTTTGTGGGGAGCCCACCCATCTGACTTCTTCATGCAGCCTAGACTGACATCTGCCCATTGCAAACCAGCCTGCCCTGCTGGTTTGCCAAGCCACGTAAGAACCATAACGTGGCTTTTATCACCCTGGTCCTTGCTTCCAGAGGGTTGAGTGTAGGGAAGATGGTGAGCCTGGGACATTCTAAGGCCCAGGCTGCTTACCTGTATAAAGGAATGTTGTGTGGAATGGTCATCGAGGCATTTAAATGTAAACATGGACTTCCTTTGAGGGTGTAGACCAGTGATGCCCAGTGGGCTGCTCCCAAAGACCCAAGACCCTACAGTGTGGGCACTTCCCTTCCTGGAAGTGTCTAGTGTATAACAGAACTAGATTTAACACTTAGATTCCCATTGTCCTCGAATTGATAGGGCAGTGGGCCAAGGTTGTAGTCTTACGGATTAGGGAGAACTTTATAGAAGTTACCTAAACATGAAAGAATAAATCCAAATGCTATATAGGATATATGCTACCAAGAATAGAGCATGTGAACATAAGGACTTTTCCTTATAAGGGGTGACTACTCATTTCCATTTCAGAGATGATCTGGAATACTGTGGCTTCAAGGAGGTGGTCCAGAGGTTAAGGTCTTTGGAATCAGACTTTAATTCAAGTTCCGGTTGCATCCCTCATGCATTGATTAAGTTATTATCACAAGACTTCTGGACTCAGTTTCATCTTCTGGAACATAGAGATAATATCTCCCTCAGGGGTTATTGGGAGGAATAAATATGGAATAGTTTTTTTTTTTTTTTAATTAAATACCTCACACGTGGTAGGCACTCAGTAAATAGCAGCTATGAAATTTTATGCAAGTGTTTTCCTTGACTTGTTTCCCTATAGTTGGTCCTCACCTTTATTCAGTGGACCCCTCGTTTCCAAAATGTCGTATCATGTAATGGAGGTCTGACAGTGAGACATTCTCTCAACTGGGACTTCTGTATTCAGTTGCCTTGACTCTGGCTGACCTTGAATGTGTTACGGAGAGAGTGGGGTATTAGATTGCATGGTAGAAAGCCAGTCATCTTGGGGCGCCTGGGTGGCTCAGTCCGTTAAGCGCCAACTTTGGCTCAGGTCATGATCTCATGATTTGTGAGTTCGAGCCCCGCATCAGGCTCTGTGCTGACAGCTCGGAGCCTGGAGCCTGCTTCGGATTCTGTGCCTCCCTCTCTCTCTCTGCTCCTTCCCTACTCGTGCTCTGTCTCTGTCTCTCAAAAAAATAAATAAACATTGAAAGCAAGCAAGCCTGACAGTCAGTCATCTTTGCCCATCTTAACTATGGCCCTGAGAGTTTCCGGTTCTCATGCTACTTTCTTTTTTCTCTTCACAGTTGGGTGTTTTAGGGAGCAAAGGCCCTCTCACTGATGGTTCAGTTCTGTGTTCCTAAAATCTTATATCCCAGAGCAAGCCCTTGTTTGAAACCTATGTCTTTTTCCTTAGGTGTCCTTGCAAAACTTTAATGGCACAGAGCAATTAGTACATGTAATGACCTTCTGCACTATCATTCTGTCGTTTGGGCACAGACATCGATTTTCCTTATCTTGGCATGTGAAGGAAGGAGTCTGATTCCTCTCTGTGTCTCCTGAGCGTGCAGTGGCACACACCCTCAGCAGAGCGGAGCAAGGCCACACAGAGTCTTTGAGGGCACTGGAAGGGGCACCTGTAGAGAGTGTGCGGGTTGGCTCAGCAGAGAGAGACCAGACTGTGGAGGACACTCAGAACAGGTGGCTGCTGCCCTGGGCCACGTGCATTATAAAGTCAGCCTGGCGGATGCTTGCGGTTGACCAGATGCCCCATTATGAAATCTCCATGTGAATGTGAGGCTTCTATAATTTTCGTCTGTGGACCAATTCGTTATTTGTCCCTTCTTTACCGGGAGTGTAGAGAATTACTGAATAATGCAAAGTTACCTAACCCTAAAGATCCTGTGGGGGGATAAAAGTGCCCATAAGGGAGTACCAATAATTTGATGAGACCGGTGGAAATGACTCTTTAAAAATTGTGTATTTTTATGGGTATTTTTCAACAAATGTACTAAATTTATTCTTGACAATTGTAATCTACCTACCTAACAATTTGATGAGAACTCTTTATTCCTCTTTCGTGTTAGCTGTTCCTTTTTTAAACTATTTCATTGCTACCGTATAAACATTTTATTTATAGGAAGCTAAATTAAGCGGGGAAAGAGGAGTCTACCTCTGGTGTGTGAAATGTTGGAAAGCGCTTTGTTCCCTGCTTCAGTGGCAAAAAGCAAATGCAACATAGACATAAGGCTATTTGAACTCTTTATTTGCCACATTTACAATATTAATAACAGCGTTTCCAGAAGTTGTCACATCAAGTAAAAGATCTTCATTCCAGGCTGTCTTTTGGGGCCAAATTGAGACTGGATGCATGCATTTAATAAATTGTAGTCTCAAGTAGTCATTTTTGTAAATAATTAGTTTCAGTGAAAGAATAAGTTAGCATATTGTATGCATCTAATGTTGCAAATGTACATACAGCAAACTTTGCTATTAATCAACAGTCAAGCACCGCAAGTGGGGTCTCATACATAATGAATTGTGCTTAAGCCTCATGGGTTTCTTGATAGAAAAATAAAAGAAAACACAAGTGTAGTAAGCTTTTGAATAAAATTTAACTAGATTGCTCTGCATCCTGTAATTGTTTTGGAATCATTAGGGACCTGATAATTCATCCGTAGTTTTGGGGTGTTTTTATCTTCATCTGTCAAATAGGAGAGATTTTAATGGTATGTTAAAGTGTTGATAAAATACAGTTTTCCTTTTAACAATTTGAACGTTTAGGGGAGAAAGTAAATAGGCTTTTTTAAGGCATTCTAGTCTGCCAAGTATACTCTTTAAATTGTGTTTTAAAAATGTTTTATTGCTTATGCATTTAAGAATCATTTACAAAAGGGGAAAAAAAGTATGTAGTTCTTATGACATGTACCCTGTACGAGGAGGAGTTGAAAATTTACATAGAATTTTCTGGTTGGGGAGAGTGTTTTCAGATACCACCGTAAATTCCTCTGTGGTCGTGTTTAGGTTCTGACGTGAATTCGAACCCCAGATTTTGAGGGCTTAGGATGCCCATTAAAAACTGATATCCAGTTTAAGCAACATACCTGTGACCACCCAGAAAGTGAGTAAATTGGGGCCCCGTTAAGTTTTACTGCCTCTTCCTCCTTCTATTGTTGACCTTGGGACGTGAACCATTGGTGGCCTCTGATAGGATCGTAAATGTAGAATTCATTTTGGGGGGTGTGCGATCGTGGGGTGGAAGGCATAAAGGCAAGGAGCAGGATTTATGTCCGTCTTTGTTACGAACCACACAGTAAAAGCTCAGCAAGGGTTTGCAGAGCACCTGTCAGTGCGCCAGCCAGCCCCTCCTGCAGAGACGGTGGAAATACCGCCTTCCCCACGAAGCCGTCCTCTTCACTTCCGTCTGGGCTCGGAGCGGGCTCCCTTCGCCACCGGTTTCCCTCTGTTGTATGGTAGCACGTCTCTTCGTCTTATAGGGAATGATCTGTGAAAACAGAAAGTAAAACCTAGTATGTGAGAGTCAGTCCCTAAGCCCATGTGTTATGAGCAGTAGCAGCCCTTATCCCTGTTAAAATGAACAAATGTGTAAACGTGTCTCCCGTTTGTTATGTAAACGTCAGTATGTTGCTGATACTGCCCGTCTGTATTCACTCTTCTCTTTGTCCCTTGACTACATAGTGCTGTTAGGGCAGCAGGAGAAATCCAGGAGCTGGCATCCGGACCGTCAGACGGGTGCCGGGCACACACAGTGCCCGCCAGGAGCCGCGCCGCTGGGTGAGCCCGTCGGTGGGCCTCTGTCCTTTGTCTTTGACTCCGTCCTGCTGTTTGAGACCAGTGTTTCTGAGTACCAGCATCAGCACTGTGATTCCCCCCTTCCTCTTTTCTTCCTAGTTTAGAAGTTGAAATAGTCGCGCAGACTCCCACCATACACACCCTTGTGGTGGTGTTTCCCAACAGCTGCTGGCCACCAGGCCACGTCACGGGGCCATCGCTTGCATTGTCCATTCATTGGAGGGCATCGGGGAGGGAAGGGCTCCTTGGGGGCATCAGGGAAACATGGGGTTGTCCAAAAGGCAGAGCGGAAAGAAAGCTGCTGACACCAACTCTGTGTTCTACCTCCGCGTTCTTCCTTCTCCGCCTGCTTGGGCTACAAACACTGCGTTCGTATTCCTGTCAATAAGCCATCGTGCCTAATGGATCCTCGATAATTGCTTGAATGGAATCACGACGTGAAATTCACTCGGAGTACAGAGTTTAAAATCTTTATTCAGCCTCGGTTTTGCAAAAATCTGTTTTGATGGTAGGTGGCACAATTTATGTCCCGTCTTCAATCCTACCACTAGAAGCAAAGCATCAGAGCTTTAACAGGAAGGTATGATTGGATGCGGGGCAAATGCATCAGACACAAGCACAAGAGAGTCTGCTAGAGATCTGTTAATTTAGACCTCATAGTACATTTTCCAGTGATATTTAGCAGCATGGTTTAAAGTCCCCTCTATTGCAGATTTAAAGTTTTGCTGAAAACGCGTGCCTTCCTGGGACTATGGGGTCTGGCGCTCTACTCTGGAGTCCGCACTGTGTCCTGGAAGCCAGACAAGGGGAGATTTGCTTACCTGGCTCGGCTTGGGAAATGCTTCTCATCGTAAGGGTGTCTAAAATGCCATACGTGGCCAAGGCCCTGTACTCCTCCTCCCACAACAAGTTGTACCGGGCATCTGTGTGCCTCCACACAGACTAATCTCTCAGCCTTGCCAACGGACACAACCTGGGTCAACTCCTGCCGAATTCCACATGAACTCCAAGGGCTACGTGTCTTCAGGGCTCTAAGGTCAGAGCTCTTTTCTTGGGTGAGCCTCCAACGTCACCAGTTAATGTTCCCAAACTGTAAGACTCCGTTTCATCCTGTGAAGACAGAGATGTTGGAAAAGTACTGGGGTCAAAAAGAGAGGTTTCCGAACGCCCAGCAGTCCGCCCCCTGGGTGTAGCTAATGCCGCTAATCAGATGCGAGTAGCTTAGAACTTTTGGCCTGTTTTCTTACATCAAATGGGATTTAAGCCAAGTACATGACATTTTAATGTCTTCGGGAAGTAGAATTCATTCAGAAACGGAGATTTAGTGATTCTTTACTACCGGCAGAGTCTCGAGGTGCCCCCAGACCTGAATACCCAAATCGCCTGCCAGGCTGGTTGAGTTTTAAAGTATTGAGCGAATTGGTAACGGGGAAGACAGCGGGAGCCGAGCTGTCAGGACGGCTCTGCCAGGTTTCTTCGTGTCGTGCCAGTACTTGATGCAGCCTCAGACCTTGAGCGCGGCTGTCTAGCACCCAGGCCGGCCTGGCGCGCTTCGCCCACGGCGGGCGGTGGGTTCCGGGCTCTGCGGCTGCTGCCCCCCTCCCCCCACCGAGCCCAGGGTGTGTGACCCGGCTGAGGGGGCCACAGCGGATGGGAAGCACCAGCTCGGGCTTCCCGTGTGGCAGATGGACGGCTAGGAACCCCGTCCACTGGGGCCATTTCACATAAACTTGGTCCACTCCCCTTGTGTCCCCCCTGCCTCTGGTGGGATGCTGCCTCTATCCCCTCGCTTTCTAATTGAAATCCGTGTCTGGAAACGCGAGCTTCGTTGCGCATAGGAAGGGCAGTCCTCCCTTGAAGACCACGTAGGCTCCTGTGTGGAATGCTGTGAAGCGACGGGCCCTCCCTTAATACGTGGCGGTAAAGGCATCACTGCCTGCTTCGTTAAAGACACTTCAGAAGTTCATCTGGAGCGCCTCACACTTTTTCCGCGTCCTGATTCGGGTTGAAGGACAGACCTGAGATCTGAAATAGTTTAACGCCAGAATGTCCTTCCTCCAAGCCCCAGAAGGGAAGGGGTCGGGGCTGCCTCTTCAAACGGGGCAGGAGTCCGGGAGAACTTCACATGGGGCTTTCTCTCTCACTGGGGTTCCAGGAGCTTCCCCAGAAGGCCACACGCTGTTGTCCTGGGATCGCCAGCAGTTGCCTCTTTCTGGAAGAGACCCTTAAGCCAAACGACACGTGGTTTTATGTTTGCCTGTGGCATGGTGTGCCCGGTGCTGTCCACTGTCCTGCGTGTGACTCAACAAAGCCAAATTCATTTGTCAGCCGCTAGCCAGCCCTCTCATGCCAGGTTTAAAAAAAACAAACAAACAACAACAACAACAACAAAACAGGAGAGAAGGAGAAGGGCTCCAGTGTCCCTGCATTTGCCTCTGGGTGACTCTTACTGATAATACGTGACTGTGAATAAAGAGTGACTGTGACGTGTCCCCTTTCTGCCCTCTCCCAGCCGACAGCAGGACAGGGCCCTGTCTGTGCTGCAGCGCTGGCTTCCCGGCCCTCGGTCTGGGCTCCCATGCGCTGGTGCTCGCCCGTAATCAGTGGGGCTTCAGGGCTGGTCGATAGGGAAGCCTGGAGAGACTCCTCCCTAATAAGTGCTGCCGTCACACCGCGGCTCGCGCAGGGGCAAGCGAAGCGAGGCTGGAGGGGAGGGCAGGGCAGAGAATAAATTTCGTTTTATTGTAGAAATGGAAATTTGTGTCATGGCTTTAAAAATCTGGTTTTATGTGTGTGTTTAATGCCATTCATTTTAAATGTAGTATCATAAATCCTTGCTTCAGAATCAAAGCTGTTTAATTACATTTCACCCATGAATAGTTACCTAATGCCAATAGAGAAAGAGTTAAAAAGGAGAACTACAGAGTAAATCAGAGGTTGAGATCTTTAGCACAAGCATAAAAAATCAATTTAAGATGAATTTTACTACTATAAAAATTCTTCAAATATCCTTTTAGGAGCGGGAAATGCTAGCAGGAACACAGCTACCAATCTAGTCCCTCAGCAATGTGGAGGGAGCGGCGACCGGCCTGGCCCCTTCCCCTGATGGCCAGACACCCCCGTTTCGCTCCGGGGCCTCCGAGGATGGAGTTGTAACTCTTGGAGCCAAGCAGGTCGCTAGTGGGTGCAGAGGACCCCCGTCTTTTGTGATGTAGGCCCCCTGACCCAGGGAACCCCATTTGCCACGTGTGTGATGGCCGAGCACACCCCACAAGCCCTGAGAGCATCTGTGGCCCGTGAGTGGCTGGCCTCAGCTGGCCCCAGTCTGGCCATGGAGATGCTGGGTGCGTGTGGGGCACTGTGGGCTCTTGATGCAGCCCCGGCCCCTCTCCTGCTTCCTCTGGACTGAAGCCACCCACGGGCTGAGGGTGGGGATGTGGGCACCTCAGCCCTGCTCACCCCCTGTGTGACCAGGTGTCGCATGCAGTTGGCCTCCTGCTCGCGGCCTTAGCCACAAAGCTGCCCCCTGGACGGTGCCAGCTGTGTCGGGAGGGAGGCCTGGCTCATCCTGGTGGACCTGTCTCCTGTCCCCCCCCCCCACCCCGGGAGCAGGATGGAACAGCACGAGACACTCTTGCCCATCTTTACTTTCCAGTATCATCAGTTTATCAGCAAGGAAGGAACAGTGGGAGAACAGAGGGAGTGGACTAACGTTTAAGCCAAGCACAAGCGCAGGAAGGTCCACTCCTTCCCTGACCGGAGGTCGTAACGGAGAAAGGAGTCAGGGCAGTGAGGAGATGGGTTTCTCCCCCCAGGGATGTCTCGAGAGGCCCTGCCCCCGCTCCTCTGGCCTCAAGGTGCCTGTGGAGGGAGCAGGTCCCATGGGGCCCCTCTGCGGAGTTGGGGTCCAGGCCGACCAGAGGTCCGTCCACATGAGTTCCGGCCCACAGTGAGCTAGCGAGGAGGCCTGGGCCTGTTGCGTCCAGTCGGGAGTCGGCAGGATGGCCGGGCCGTGGCCAGCCCTCTCTACCTGGCCGTTTGGGCAGGCTCAGTTCTATTTGCTGTCCGGTTCCTTCCCCAACACTGCCCGTATGTGAGTGCTTAGAAAGCCCTCCCTGATCCACTGTCTGTTCTCTTGTGGAAAAACAGTATATTGGGGCGCCTGGGTGGCGCAGTCGGTTAAGCGTCCGACTTCAGCCAGGTCACGATCTCACGGTCCGTGGGTTCGAGCCCCGCGTCGGGCTCTGGGCTGATGGCCCAGGGCCTGGAGCCTGTTTCTGATTCTGTGTCTCCCTCTCTCTCTGCCCCTCCCCCATTCATGCTCTGTCTCGCTCTGTCCCAAAAATAAATAAAAAACGTTGAAAAAAAAAATTTAAAAAAAAAAAAAAAAGAAAAACAGTATAAAGGGCATTCTGCGCATCCCATCCGGGGAAGCTTATCTCTGGAAAGATCCCAGGACCTCGGTGGAGACCCTCATTTCCGCAGAATGCCGTGCCTGAGAGACTCGGACTGCAGTGCAGGAGCGTTTGTAAGACGCACTTCAAGGTCTTTGGCTGCTGCCTGCAGCTTGGAGGGTGAGGTTACACGGGCTTTTGGATCTGCGGTGCCCTGTGCGTGCTGCTGTCCTCACACAGGTCCGGCCCACGCTCCCGGGTGCCGCAGCCACGCTGTCGTCCCTGTGCTGGGCCATGCGGCCGAGTGGGTGGCGGCCTCTCCGTTCAGACCCTCATAAGGGTGGTGGGTGCGAGGTGAGAAAGGCAGCCCAGAGATTGACACACACACACACACACACACACACACACACACACACACACACCCCGCAACACGCAGGGAGGGAGACGCGAGGGGTCAGGAAATGTACTGCTTGGACGTACGCCACCCCCAGAGCTTTAGTATCCGAGAATTCTCGATGCCCTCTGCCGTCCAGGCCCAGCAAGCTGCTAGGAAGCCTGCCACCTGTGCTGAGCCTTCGAAGGTGAGGAAGGAGGTCATCAGAAGAAGTCAGACTTGGGGCTGGCGCTTTTGTGGGTTTGGGGTCCTAGGAAACTAAAATTGGACCCATCATGAAACTCTAGGGCTCAGAAGCAGCCCAGTAAAGCCTCTCTGAGGGGACGTTTCCTCGTTCCGACAGAGCATATCCCAGAGAGTCAGCACCTGCTGGAGGGGAGTCGGCTCCGGGCGGCGCCGCAGACAGAAGAATCAGACCCCGAGGGCAAGGAGCAAACTGAAGAGAGCCTAAACGACGTTGGTTTAAGCTTGAGATAAAAGGGAGAAGTGACCATAATGAATGAAGAGGGGGATTTGGAGGAAAAAAAGCAAGCCAGAAGAGCAGTGTAAGGGGAGTTAGCCTCACAGAACGACCTCCACACAGATTAGACGCTTTGAAGCATAAGCATCAGCAGACTGAAAGCAGACTTGGAGGAAATCCCCCAGAATGCAGCACCAAGTGGTAGGAAATCATGAACGTGCTATTGTTGAAATTCAGTGGGAGGGGCGGGGTGACCAAAACGCAGTTTAATTACTTCAACAGTATTTGTGGAAAATCTTGTTGATAACACGTGGTGATCTGCTAGGTGACCGGGAGATGCGTGCATGCACCTGTCAGTCTCACGAAGGGGCAGTGCACACACCCACCAGAGCGGCTTCTGTGCCGGTCATCCGTGCTCTGTCTTGTCCTGCTTCACCATGGCTGCAGACGCTCAGGGCCCCAGGTGGAAGAGCCCGTATACTAGGCTGTTCCTTCCCAGAATCCCCTCTTGTTTTCTAGGCTGCGCTGTGTGTCTTAAAGCTGAAGGGGGAAACGTGGCTGGCAGACGTCCCACGCCCTCCTCCGGCGCCCTTTCCCATTGCTGTGCAGCAGTAGACTTTTACCCATGTGGGTAGAGTAGACGTTTGTTTGCTTTTCACATGTGTGGACGCAGGGCCTAGAGGCTTATTAAGCTCCTGTTACCGCTTTTGCAGAGCCATGGAGGCCCCCCCTCTTCCTGAGCTGCTCGGCTGTCCAGGGGAAATGACGGCGCCCCTGAAGCAGTGCGTGGCCTGGCTGGATGCCTATTTCCATGAGCCGGCGGCCCTCAAAGACCTCCCCTTGCCTGCGATTCACCATCCCGTTTTCCAGCGAGGTCAGTAACTCTGCCGCCTCCTAGGGTTTCGTTCAGGGAGCTTGACTTATTAACTATCACTTACATCACAGCTCATTTTATCGACTATACTGACTTGGTATTTTTACATCATCTAAACAGAGACAGCATGTGGCCACGCTGTAAGGACAAGAGTTCACGATCTCCACCCATTCCAAATGCTTGTGTTAGTTTTGGCACATGGTCACATAATTCTTGGCAAAGGCAATAAAAATGATGCATGCAGATCGACTCTTAACTCTTGTTGGCTGAAGGGTTTAAATGGGAACACATCTGAATAGCAGTGAATTTTTCAATAAGCTTATTGTTAACTTAAACTATCTGCTTGCCAACAGCACAGAAAATGAGGCTTGTACATGGACAATTAGCCACTTCCATAAACTCGGTTGGTGACATTTACATCAGAGTGGGTAGCCGCATTGTGTCTTCTTGAATAAGTTTTCAGTTTAATTTCTCAAACTTACCCTAGTTTGATATAGTGTTCTTAAAGGATGAATTGAGAACGTATTGCCTAAATGTTGTATGCCAAAGGCACATGGTCTATGGTCACCAAAAACATTTTCCCAGAAATTTCCTTTTAAATTGTTGTTGGGACCTTAATTACGGCAACTAAAATTATTCTAGACATGTGCCGGGGGCTTATTTTACGTAGTGATTTTTTTTATATTCGTTTTAATAAAGCGTGTGTATATGTATATACATCTCTGTATAGATGTGTAGACACCTATGCTCAGGGGACAAAATTACCCTGAGATTTTAGATAAGGTGCATTTAAAGCAATCTTGAATTTCGAAATGGATTAAATGAGCTTAACGGTATTCTAATAGCTGCCATGATTTTCAGCAAAAAGGAACTTGAAAATGGAGTAGAATTTCTAGGGGCAGTGGATAGAGAAGCCCCTGTGAAGTTGAGCTAACACCTGAGTTAACTAACAAGGTCAGACAAGTGAGCAGAGAACACCTTGAGCTTTGTTGCACATAATGAACTGAAATGGTTCAGCCGTAATGAACAGGGCCCCTTCTTCACCCCCTGTGTCCTCCGGAATGGTCTCCAGCATGGGTGTGGGAGCTACAGCAGGCCTTTGCCTGTCACTGTGCACACGTCCAGAAACCCTCCCTGGTCTGCATCCTGGATGGGCCCTCAGGGCGCAGGGGAGCCTCAGCTGCTCCCCGGTAGCTTGAGCCAACTGGGTGCGTGGATGCCGCAGGACGCGCGTGTGACCTCTGCTGCGCGGGCTGAGGAACTCAGGTGTGGTTGGGTTCTGAAGTAGGGGCTTGGGGATCCTGGTGCTTTGAGCTCGTGTGTCCACATCAGCACTCGGGGAGTACTGCTGTGTCGCTGGGGGAAGGAAGAGTTGCCCGACTGGCTTCCCTGCCCTTAAGTCTAATGAATAGTGAGCTGAAATTTAAGGTTTTGAAAGTTTTAGGACGGAAAAATTATAAAGCCAAGACAGGAAGTCTCTATATAATCAAAGGGGCGTTGGGGAGTGAGCTTATTAAATCCTGAGGTCCTGTCCTCAGTGTTTGAAGAGGGTTGGGACTGGCCACACTTATCCTGCCTCCCTGGCCTTGGGCCCCAACGCCCACGGCCTCTGCTCCGCTAACCGGTCACGGTCAGTGACCAGGACGAGCCGGAAGCAGCCGCTGGGGTAAGGATGAAGGCCATCCAAGCCAACCTAGAAGCCTTCTCCGTCGGGCGAGCCCC
The DNA here is from genome assembly GCF_022079265.1 of Lynx rufus. Classification (NCBI taxonomy): domain Eukaryota; kingdom Metazoa; phylum Chordata; class Mammalia; order Carnivora; family Felidae; genus Lynx; species Lynx rufus. The sequence continues at coordinate 66,136,094 of NW_025814825.1, forward strand.
ACAGTGCTGGCGGGCACTTCCAACTGGGGCGAGATCCTCCTAGCCAGCTTTCGGGGAGACAGGGTCCCCTGGGCCAGCCCCGCCTCCTGACAGTTAGTGGTTGCTGCGGGCCGGGATTTCCCACGCCTCGGCATGTGCAAGCCAGGTTTTTCTAATTTAGCTCAATCGCTCACTCCCAGGCAGGGACCAGGTGTGGGGATTTTACGGTTTAAGAGGGGAGGTGGTGGATGGTTATAATACAATTGCTAACACGGAGTTAATTGGCACTAACCCCCAGATGTGGTAACACCCCTTTCTAGCCAGTGGTAGTTGGCTTTGCTCTGTTTCTACTTTGGGTCTTGTGGCAACGCTGAAATCATGGCGAGCGGGCGGGTCCCGTGCAAGGGAAATCCTCTGAGGCTCTGGAAGCTGTGCTTTAACATAAAGAAAGAAACCTTTGCGAACTGGGAGGCATGGGTACGTTTCAATATGGAATAAATGCTTTTTTTTTTTTTAACAAATTCTATTTTCTGTGTGTCTTAATTTTTGAACACATTTGACATGGCTTGGCATATCATTTTTCCATCATGGTCTTGCGTCTGAGATTTAGGCCAGGCCTGCCTATTTCAGTGTGTTTTAAAAACGTAATCCTGACTGTGGCCACCCTTGCGCTCCAGCCCCCTGACCTGCTCTTCCTCGGGTGCTGGCCTGTGGACCGGGGACCCCTATGCTGCGTCCCATGGGCCCCTCTCCTGCACGGGCCAGACTGCTTCACCGTTCCCAGGCTCGCTGTGAGATGAGTACACCATTCACCATTGGCTCATTTTGTAAGGCGGGTCACACACACACACACACACACACACACACACACACACACAGAGTTAAGCATATAAAATTGCCAGTTTTGTAGGTTAAAACTTAACAAATAGTGGAACTTTCACATAGTTCCACTTCTCTTGGAAATCCTCCAAGATTGATTAGTAGTAACAAGTTAATTGTCTGGGTGTTTCGGCCAAGGAACCATGAAGCTGTCTATCCTGACCAGAAGTCTGGAAGTCTCTGTGGCTGCCTTTTTCTGGAGCCACCACAGATAGGGTTTCTCTGTGGGAAGGGAAGGCTGCAGTTACTTGGAGTGAAGTTCGGGGTGCTGTTGAGGGAGTTAGAAGAAAAGCAAGTATTGACCAAGATGCATTCATTTTCTTGGGATATTGTGTTTTTAGTAGAGAGCATTTTCTTTAAAAAAATGGGTTGTTTTTGGAGTTTTGAGGTGTTTTGCCCTTTGCTAATCTCTTTATTAAAGTATCAGCATTCGGGGCGCCTGGGTGGCTTGATTGGTTGAGCATCTGACTTCGGCTCAGGTCATGATCTCATGGTTCATGAGTTCGAGCCCTGCCTTGGGCTCTGTGCTGACAGCTCAGAGCCTGGAGCCTGTTTCAGATTCTATGTCTCCCTCTCTCTCTGACCCTCCCCCGTTCATGCACTGTCTCTCTCTGTCTCAAAAATAAATAAACATTAAAAAAAATTTTTTTTAATTACAAAGAAAATAATACAGTATCAGCATGCTCATTCGCGGTAGCCACTCTGAAGACCAGCAGTCTTGGGGAGCATTTTCAGGAGGTCAGGTGCTCCCTTATCAAGTTCTTGCAAAGGTCAGCTTGGTTTTGAATTCATTTTTCTCCAAGAAATGGTTATTTAACAATAAAACCATTACTCTCGAAATAAATCTTAAGGTTTCTTTTATAATGAAATGTTAAAGTTCTTTCCTGTTAACGTTCTCCAACTTTGTATTTATTTACTAAAAATAACGTGACTTCTTTGTGTAATATGCATCTTTACATCCTTATCTGTCAGTGGCAAAGCAGCTGGGAAAATAAAAGCTGCACTTTGCCGGAAGCGTGATTCACAGAGTTCAGGGAGAGCAGCTTTGGGGCAACTACGACCACCTTTCAGACTCAGAATGCGCGTGCACGCTTTTTTCCCCTTCTAAGCTCTCCTGTCTGTAGGGGTGCTCTGAGCAGGGGCGGTTGCACAGTCTGCAGGGCGCTGGGCAGCTTCTGCCAGGCTGGGGTGGGGGCTTCCTCCGTGGATGGCCCAGCTTCGCACCGTGGCCCCACATGAGGCAGCCCCACGCTGCGAGCCCGGTGGTATGCGTGGTGGCCCGGGCCCTGCCCCGTCCGAGGCAGTGTGCGCCCCATGGTGAGCCCCGCAGCGTGAGCCCTGCCGTCTGAGCCTGGCGGTGCGGGTGGCGGTGTGAGCCCTATGGCGTGAGCCCTGCAGCGTGCGTGGCGCTGTGTGGGGTGTGAACTCTGCAGGGAGAGCCCCACGGTGTGAGTCCGGTGCAAGCCCCACGGTGTGCGGATGGTGGTGGACCCCAGCTGCTGCTTCGAGTGTCGTCTCACAGATGATGGTTTTCAACAGATGAGTTCTGAGTTTTCTTTTCAAAGTGACTGCAATGTTCCCTTTTAAATGAAATATTTAACACTTTAATAATTCCTTCGTCACAGCTATTAGCTCGTAGCTATGAAATCCAGTTGCATGACAGTAGTAAAATCTGCATTTTTTAAACCTGCCGGCGAGTAGTTTTTTTGTAACTTCTCTTACAAAGCCTCGAAAAGGATTCTTGTGTTTGTGTATCTCTGTCGAACACCCTCTTTCCAAGGGGCCTCCTCTGAAAGCCCTGCCAGAGACTCACAGGAAAGGCCCTTCCAGGGTGAATTAATTAATTTCCCCACTATATCCTGGAAGACAGTCCCACTGTGCGGTGTGCCTTCCAGTGGAGGCCGTGTGTGGGTCCTGGAAGGCAGTTGGACAATGAGGAAATGAATAGCATCATTACCTCGAGTCCTTACCAGAGACAGTCCTTTAATATTAAAAATCCACCTCTGAGAGCCAAGCAAGGGCTAATCATGCCAGCGCTCCCCCCACCCACCCCCGCAGCCTTCATGGGGCACAAGGGCTCCTCTGCCCTCCTGCCGTCACTCACGTCCACGAAATGCACAGCACACCCGGCCTCCCCAGCCAGGCTGTCTCCCCAGGAAAGAAGGCACTGAGCCCCCTTCCCGTCCGTGTCCCGGGGCCTGCTTTACTGCCCTTCACCTTTGCTCTTATGAGTCCTGAACACAGCCCGGGTCCGTCTGCAGAGGGTGCGGCAGGGGAGGGTTTTGTCTCAGCCTCTCCTACACGTACACAGCAGGAGGCAGCTTTGTGCTTTCAGGAAGTTTGGACTGGTATTTTCCCCTGGACTTAAAAAAAAAAAAATAATAGCAAATTAAAGAGAAGATAATAACTAAAATAGGTGATGGCATTTACGGTTTCTGGCTGGTAGCAGTCACGGTCCCCCCGTATTATAAAAATTGCTGGCCTTGCTATGATGTTACCTAGTAGGGCTAGGAGGTTTGTAAACCTTCCAGTGCCCACTTATCGATTAGAACAAGCTAACAACACGGCACTTAAATTAAGTGGGAGAGAAACAGCTGGTGAAAATGTACTTCTTCCAACCCTAGAGCTGCTGAGCTGCTTTTCGGGAGCAGCAGATGTGGAAATCTGGCCCAAGGCCTTCTGAGGCCAGCACTGGGAAAGGTGCGGATCAGTAGCCTGGGAGGAGGGGGTGGCAGGCACCCGGGTCAAGGTCTCGAATCAGGAGCAGCCCCCCCACGTGTGTGGTTTGGAGCCACAAGGAAGACGGTAAGGGTGGGGGTGTTTATGAACAAAAGTAGGCGTGAACCCTGAAAGTAAATGGTGTATGAGAGGTAAAGTGAGCCCTGCAAGTGACCAAGGTTGTGAACGAGCCGCCTTCCTCTTTGGGGACGTTTACCCTTTCAGGGCCTGATAATCAGTCCCCATGAACCGCTCCCCACAGCACCAGGAGCCACCATTTTTCTCAAAGCACGTGGTTTCTCCACTGCCCCTTCTGTCTGGCTGTGACACCTTGCTTTCCTGGGAATGTTTCCTGTGGACAGGAAGCGGTGCCCTGCATGGGCTCATCACGTCTCCTGGCCCCTGTCTGCATATATGAATATCCACATCATTTGTAGCTCCACAGCAGAATCGGTGTTAGATGACCGGAATTCTGCATCCACACTGAGGGTTTCTCCGGGTCAGGGGCTCCCAGCCTGAGCAGAAAGGAGAGGCACTTGGCAGGGTGGGTGCTCCCTGGGGGCGCCCGAGGGGTGCTGGCTCTGTAGGCCGTGGCCGTGGTCCTGCTTGCTTCTGGCTCTGTCTGCGGGGGTCCAGCCAGGCCAGCTCGCAAGCAGTCAGCATACTTCACCCTTAGCTCTTCAACTTGACGGATCAACTGCACTTTGGCATATTGGTGAATTTCACGGGCCAGAGAGCCTGAGGTTCAGATTATGTCTTAGTTCATCATTTCCTATTGTATTATGCTGTTTCCTGCCTGGTAATTGTCCTTGGTGTTTGTTTATTCTTTGTACTATGCGACCACATCTTGGATGAGAAGTTTTTAGTGTCAGCAATGATTCATTTAAACAAACAGCTTTGTAAGTTGCTCTCCTATCTCCTGCCCTTCATCTGGGAGTGTGTGTACCAGGACGCTCTAGACTGTTTGTTCGTGTTATGCCTACAATCTCTGTACTTCTCACCCTCCAAAGACACGTCAAAAATCTTAAATATGGGCAAATACAGATACATACACACACATTTGTGTGTGTGTGTGTGTGTGTGTATGTACACATCACACGTATAAGTGTGTGCATCATATACATACATTTCCCCGATTTTGAGAATTACTGCTCGCTCTGAAGGAATTTGTTGAAATGGATCAGACTCTTAGAGCTTCACTCTGTGCTCAGGTTGACATTTCTAATTGAATAACGATTTTTGTTTGAGGCCTAGAATTGCATATTTAAGAGCTGTTCTTGCTGTTGTACTTAACAACTTCTAGAAGTTCTAGGTTACGTATCCATGTGTCTGCCTAATCTCGAACTCTGCCCGCGGCCACGTGAGGAGGAGCGAGAGCCAGTGTGCTGTTCGTTTTTTGTAATTTGGAAGGTGTGAGCAAGGCTGGCTGCGCATCAGCATCTGTGCCATCAGGTTACAAAGTCACATGACAGTGAGCCCCTCAAGAGTGTCCCCAGGTGCGTCACTTTGCCAGGACACCCCCTGGTAGAGTGTTGACAGAGCTGACCAGAGCCTTTGGGAGGTATGCCCTTACCTGTGGCCCAAAAGCGTGGTTCTTCTTTGAAGCGTCTGGGTGCGTGAAGTTTTAGATTCTGGGGGAGACCCCTGAACAACAGAAGCAAGACGACAAAGGGAAGAGGTTGCTTCAGGTTCTGGATGCCAGCTTCGTCCTCCGCACGTCTAATGTAGATCCAGTCCTGGGGTTGCTGCGGAGGAGGTTAACGGTCACATCACCCAGAGCGTCCCCTTAGACCTACCCTAGGAGTTGTAGTATGTGCCCCCTCCCACAGAGGAGAATTGAGTCTGTGCGTGGACACCAGCTCCCGAGATGCTGGCAGTGGCTGACCAGAATCACAGCCTGCCAGACCCGAGAGCACGCGTGGTGTTCCTATGCCGCGAGCCCTCTGATAAATCGTAATTACCATGGGCTCATGGGAAGCCTAGTTCAGTGAAAGTTCCATCCTAAATATGGGGAGGTGGTCAGAGCCTGTGTTCCCTGAGGTTTCCATAAATCAGGCAAAAAAAAAAAAAAAATGAACTTGAGAATGTCTTTAGTGAAGGCCACCGGGGTCACAGTATAATTTAACCAAGCTTAAAAGGTAACCAAAAGGTGGTTTGAAAGTCAGCTACTTTCAGACTTTGTGTAGGATTTAACGGGATCTCTTTTGCAAATAAATAATACTTGAAATTGTTACAAGTGTAGCTTTTATGGGAAAATACATTACAATGTAACTGTTACATCTAGCACAATAATTAAACAGCAAACTGGCGAAAGTTTCACCCTCATTATGTTCACGCATTTAAGAAGATCACCGACCGTGTCCTCGTGTTGGGTACATATGGGTATTCTTTACCTCGGAGCAGCAGAGTATCAGATTTCTACCTACCGAGAAAAGAAAATTACAGTGTCTGTTTCCTCAACTTTCCATTTTAAATGGGCTTTGAAAAGTAGGAATTTTCTATCAGGTCTATATTTTAAAGTGAAAAACAGACTTTTCACTTAAATGTGCTTTCAAAATTTTTATTCCCACTGTAGGCATTAGATTAACATGTGTTGCTTCCAAAGAGAATGTTTAAATATTTTTGTTGTCATAAAATATTGTATATTCACATTTTACAGGCAGCGTTAATGCATTTTTAAATGCATTTTTATACCATCCGAGAAGTAATAAATAGGATTCTCTCTACCACCTGGGTTTATAGAGAAAATTATATTTTAATAAAAAATGTATAGAGAATTGGACTGTAAATTATCAATACATTAAATATATAAATGTTAGTACATTAATGGCAGTAACACTGTAACGCTATTTGTAGGAGCCAAAAGTGTAAAAACTATTACTTATTTAAATGCCTCATCACCTATGATTTTTACCTGCAACCCTTATGTTCAGGCTGACTCAGAATACAAGGTTTACAGGTTGTGTGTACGTGTCAGAATGGGAAGATCTGATCTCTTTCCAAGGCCGTTTGCGTAGCCGCGTGATTCGTGCGGTGGTGGAGTCACCAGGGCGGAGCAGACCTCCTGAGGCTCGGCACGCTGGGGCATCGTGTTCTATCTTAATGGCACCGAACACAGTGCGTCTGAAGAAGGAAACTGGAGAATGAAGTAGGGGAAGGAAAGTCTTTAGCCTAAAATACATCTCAGTTACGAGTGATAAGTTATGAAAATCAGATCAGATTTCTCCTGCTCTCTAAATATTAAGGTAAACAGCGACAGTGTTTCAGAAAGTAGGATCCCTGGTGAGTCCTGCCCGCTCCCACCCCCCACCCCCCAGCTTCAAAAGCTACAGTATCTTCGTTACTATGGCAACTACTTTTGCATTTTTTTGAGTACCGCTCTTAATTGTTGCACAGAACACGCTGTGTAAAGGACCCATCCCTAGACGTGCGTGTGTACACGCATTGTCTGCTTTTTCTAAAAATGCATGCTCCTTCCTCGGCTGGGCCACGGTGGTCCGGCAACATGATCTTCTTTTCAGCCTTTCCTTAGACAGTTTGAGGAAAACCCAGGAGCTGAGCTCATGCGACCTCGAGCTCATTGCTTGGCCAAGACATACTTTTCAGAGAAAATTCGCAGCTCTTCCTCTGTTTAGAAGAAGATATGCAAGAAGCAACATAAATGGCACGTTCCCCCCCCCCCCGCCTTTTTTTTCCTCAAGAATTGGGCCTTTGATGTTCAAGAGCAGCTAATATTAAAGGCCATCCCTGGCAGGCCTTAGAAACTGTGCCTATTTATGACCAATGTAAAACAGCGAAATCTAGCTGAGTATGATGGCATCATTAGTTTGTGAATCGCATCCTTGAAAATAACTGTGGAGGAGCCAAATCGGTTTAAAGGAAGATAACGGAATGGTTTAAGCTGCTTAGGTTGAATGCCAATTATGTTTTAATATTCAACTGAGCATATTTTACTAAGAAAAAAGGCCGCGTTGACGCATGCATAACTCATTGGCAGCGTCGGCCAGCTGTGCCACTCTACTCTGCGAATCACTTTGTGCATTTTAGTGGCATGGTAATTTAGTGGAGAACTACCTGAGTGATGGCATTTTCAATGAGCAGGTAATCTACAGAGAATTTTTATATGGTTATGAGTTCTGTGCTTCAGCCCAGCAACACAAAAATACATCAAGACCAATTACGGTATCAACTTTCAGCGTGGTACCCTCGCCACGCAAGTGCATGTATTTCTGCCCCAGGCATTTCAAATTGCATCTAATTTGAAATCTTTGGGGTTTTAATTAAATTTCAGAATATATGGAATTCTTCATTAGTACCTGCTCTGAATAGCAGATTATCCTTCTCTTGGTCTCGTTAAAGAAGTAGGCTGTGGTAAATAGCATGTTCAGGAACTGATCATTTGTGGGGCCTGGGTATTGGAACAGAAATAGTGAAATGCAAAATAATATCAAAAAGATTATTAGTCCAGGGAGAGTCTCTTGATTTGTATTTTAATGGAATTTTACATTTCTCTTAATGATTTGCAAATTGTCCTCTGATTATAAGATGCATTAAGCTTTTCATTTTAATGGCAAAGACACAGCCATTAGCAGAATTTTTTTTTTCTGTCTTCTTTTTAGAGTGCTTCCCTGCAGCAGATAAATATTGAAACCATTAACACCTTTTGATGTTCCTCACAGTCTGCACCTTGGACCCACGCGAGGCTCCCGTGGTCTCTCAGTGTTAACACCTGGCTGGGGGCCCCTGCTTCTTCACCGGCTGGGTTTCCTCTTCCAGAATACAGGATTCGTTTTTAAAGTTTCACCGGCAGATCTTGTTTATTTGTGTTAAAGCTAATGCATTTAAATAGTATTAATGGCCCAATTTGTATTAATAAAAGCCGTTCTCCTCGGCGTGAAGGTTGACGGTGCTCACCGCTCCTACCCCGCGCCAGTCTGTAGGGCTGGAGTGAGGGAGGGCCGAGCAGCGTGCACGGAGAACGCAGGCTCGCCTTGCCAGTCTGGAGGGTTCTGGGGAAGTTCGCGTGCAGTGAGAGAGGCGCACAGGGCTCAAGGCATTAGCCAGCTGACCGAGGCTGACCACAGCTCGACCCCAAGAGCAGGGATGCTTGCCTCCGCTTTGGCCTCTGAGGTAATGTCTTGATTTTCAGGCTAAGACTTCTGGTCCCCTACACAGTGCACGCCGCTTATGTGACCAGAGCCACGGGTGGGAATCCGCGCTTGCCCCCACCAGCCAGCAGGCCCGGGTGAGGGGCGGGGACTTGCTGCTCTGACCTAGGACGGATGTGCGAGGGCTGAGGCTCCCCGGGGCCCTTCAGAAGCCAGCAGCCCCATGTGACCGCAGAACTGGAAGAACCAGGGCCACCTCCCGGAGGAGCCGAGTGAGGCCTGTGCCCCCTCAGCCCTCTGTTCTCAAGGGTGGATCTTCAGGCCGAGCGGGCCGGGCCGACCTGAGGGATGTTTCCAGCATCCCTGCTGACCTTGACCCAGCCCAGGTCTGTGAGCTGGTGAGGGATGCTCCCTTGAGCCTCTAGGCGCTCGTCCGTGCAGCCCTGCCCGCATGTGTGACCTCAGGCCCCGTGCTCGGCCTGCGTGGAGCCTGGGGGCTCCCCACCCCCATTTCCACCAGGCCTGCAGAGCCAGCGCGGGGACTGCCGGCGCCCCTTGTCCGGGACCGTGGGAGCGCGTGCCGCGGGCTGGGTGGCTTGGGCAGCAGAAGCGTGTTCTCTCTGTTCTCTCACGGCTCTGAAGCTGCAAGTCCAGGGTCCAGGCTTTTCCCAAGCTGCCCGCCTGCCGCCCCTGCGTGGGTCCCTTTAGGGACAAAGGCCCCTGAGGTCGCGTTGCACCTTCTCCTAGCTTCGTTACAGGGACACCAGTCAGACGGCTCAGGGTCCCCCAACGGCCTCCTCGTAATCACCTCTTTAAAGGCCCTTTCTCCAAATAGTTGCTTTGTCAGGTGCTACTGGCTGTTGGGACCTCAGCATTGAATTTTGGAGGACACGGTCCCACCAGTAACATGCTTTCTGAGCCTCTGATGGCCCATGTGTAAGGCGGGGTGACAGCAGCGACGTGTAAAGGGGTCCTGATGGGGAAATGAGACCTCCGGAGACCCAGCACAGGGAGCCCCTGCTGCCTTCGCAGCGGATAGAAGGTGCTCTCCAGAATCCTAGCGACCCTCGTGGTGAGCAGACTCTGCCCGGCGTTGTGAACCAAGTCTTCTGAAGTGCTCTAGACATTCAACAGAACTTGGCAAGGACGCCCTGCCTAGTGGCTACGGGACACACAGCTTGTGTCCCCGCGGGCTGGCCACGCTGAGCCACAGTAGAGGGTCAGCGTGTCTGGGGAGAACTCCCTGCAGAGCCGGGGAGGGGGAGGGGTCCTCCCCACCTGTCTCGGCTCTGATGGAGACCAGCCCCGCCAGGTTGCCCTTCCTGAAGCTTCTCTGGAGATGCCTGGTGCTTTGCTCGTTCATTCACACCCACCCTGAAGATAACGTTTGGCTTTCTTAGATGTGGAACGTCCTCCTCTGGGGAAACACGGATGCGCGCAGTTCGGGTTTAAGCTTGAGGCTATCTGCCATCAGACTGGTGCTGCAGGAGGCCGGGCCACCTGGCTCTGACCGCCGTGGGAGATGTTTGTGAGGTGTCAGCTGTCGCCGTTTCCAGCACTGAACGCACTTCACTGTCCATTTCCGACCTTTGATTCAGCTGCCGTGGTTTGGGCCCATCCTCATAAGCGTGGCTCTTGGCTTTGCAGAATAGAAAGTGAGGGGATGTGGGGCAGTGGGCCAGCCAAGTCTCAACGACACGACACGTGCAGAAAGATGTGCCTCGTGTTTCTTAACAAATTCCTGTTATCATTTGTTTCTTGTTACTTTAATCTTACGAGGAGAAGCCATTAAAAGCCTCCTGTAAGTGATTTTGGAGGTTCTGTTCCTTGGTAGCGAGTCAGGCCTCCGAAGGAGAGCACGGGGCCTCTTGCCCAGGCGCTGCCTGCAAGTGGGAGGCGTCACACTTACTCTGCGGCCTGGATTTCGCGGCTCTGCGCTGCACTCTCGCCTCCCTCGAAGCCTGAGCCCCTGCTGGTCCTGCCTCTAGGGCCTTTTGTCTCCTCACTGTCTGGTCTCCTCGTTTTGCAGAAGCCCCCGTGAGGGGTTTACTGAGGACGTTGCTCTTCCTGCGCGCAGGCTAACTTCTGGCGAAGACCGTACCGGGCCTGCCTTTTCTCTCCATACACCATATAGCCGTGCTTGTTGGTAGAACTGGGGCGCAGGGTGGAGGTGATTCAGAAAGGTGGAACCTTACGTGGAAAATCAGAGGGGACCTTTTGCTGAGATCAGGACCACAAGCAGAGGTCTAAACAGGTCCCGAATCCTGAGGTTGCTGGCTGCCCCCAGGGGGTTGCTGCAGACTCTGCCCTCAAGCCACCTGAAGCCCAGGGGCAGAGCGCTTCTCTGAGGCCTTGCTCGTGACCTTGGGGTGCAGCTGTGCTAGGCCCCGGGCACTGCACGCGCACCACTTCTAGCCTGCTGCAGGCAGCCTCTAGCGCTTTTGCAAAACCCTTGAGTTTCTAAATTCGGCAGTTTTAACCTTGGATCCTAGAAGCAAGACTTCAAGCCCTGAGTTTATTATATCAGAGAGTTGAGCCGTGTTCGCTGTCTCTTAGAGCACGCACGATGATCCTCTGAGAACTTTTTACAGCTTGCCTATCTTTCTGACAGACAAGGCCGTTTCTGCTCCTCCTGCCAGACCCCTGCAGCGCTCGGCCGAGGGTGTCGTTGCCCACTGTGTCCTACCCACACTCGGCAACGGGAAACCAGCAAAATATCACCCGCGTTCAGCCATTCCCTTGTCCCCGGATTTGCCGCAGCCGTGAGCAGAGGATTCCCAGGGCTCTTGAGGACAGCTGAGCACAAATGGGCTTAGGGAAGAAAGGAGCAGACGTACATTTAACTCCAGAGGAAGCAGATCTAGGCCACTTGGTAAAACCTCAGTTCTACCGGACGTTAAGACGTCTCACCAGGAAAGATTGCGTGACCACCAGCAGAAGCTTGGGAACGTGTAAGCAAAGCTGAGCCAGACTCCTGAGACACACCCTTCAGTACGGTGTGTATACCTCGATGGTCAGAAGGTTCCGTAGTTTATGAATTTCCCGAACCTCCCCAAATACAGAACCTTCTCCACAGCTCCTCTCCCTGTTAGCACCTGGGGATGGCTGATGCTCCCCACGGTGTAGTCTGGAGAGCCCTGGCCTATGGAACCGCCATAAAAATGACCTAGCCTTCCCGGGTGACCTTTGGACACTTGAGGAGATTCCAGAAAACCCTGGGAGGATTTGTAGAAAACCCCTGGGAGGTGTGCTGGGGCAGCAACGGCTGTGTGGCCCTCCCCTCCCTGGACCAAGTGTGCTCTGGCCCCTTTTTCCAAAGAGCAGGTGGATGGAAGTATGGAGGGGTGGCCAGCTTCCCCCTTCCCAAGTGCCTTGGACACGGTTGTTAAATGACCCTTGATTAGTTATTCCATTTTATACATTGGGGGCAGAGAACCTAGAAATTCAGTACAATACATGTATTGAATTCTTTTCCCAGACTTAAAAAAAAAAAAAAAAATGTCATCGTCTCCAAAGTAAAGATCAATTGGGAGGAAACGGAGATGATCCTGAGTGGTGAGGGCCGGGGACTCCAGGCCTCCCATGAGTGGGTGGGGACAGATGCCACTCGTAGACAGAGCCCTAGGCCTGACCATGAAGACCCAAGTTCAGCTCATCATTTGTTGGACAAGTACCCATTGGGCTACATGCAAAGCCCTCGTGTAGGCTCTGGAAATTTAGCACAGAACAACAAAATTCTGGGCCTTAAGGAGCTTCTATGCCAGTGGGAAATATATACACATGTATGTGATGTGCATCCCCTAGACTCTTGGGGGAGTGATGTGAGTGCTTTGAAGGAGCGTCAACCAGGCCACTGGGATGAAGAGGGCGGGGCTTGGAGGTCGGGGTGCTAAGGGCTCCTTTGGAAAGTGTGAGCAGAGGAGGAAGAGGCAGTGTGTGTGGCACTCAGATGCTTGCATATTTCTTCCTCTTCCCGCTCCTGTGTAAAATCTAAACACCAGGAAGAACAAGAAAACCAAATAACCTTTTTGAATCACTTCTTATCAGATGACAGGAGCAGTTTCAAGAGCCTCCTTAATTGTTGAGCACATTGAAGGCAAGTTGATATTTTCATGACTTTAGTGAAATACTTGCTTCAGATAAAAGAAACTTCCTACGGGGTTTGTGAGGTACTGATAATAAAGGGAAGGTTCACGATGCCCCTCCCCCCCCCCCACCGGGTAAGGAATGGAGCACCAGCAGCACTGCCAAGTACCTGTGTGCCCTCCCTGGCCGTGTCTGCCTTCCCTCCTCGCGGCCCCGTGTTTGCTGTTACATACGAAGGGGGTAATACCGATATCTTCCTGTGACTTGCCCTGTTCAATCAACATTGTTGTGAGATTCCTCTGTTTTTGAATCCCGTGGAGATTTTTACTAATAACTACTGTTAAGTATCCCATGTTGTGAATTTGCCATAATTTGTTTCCTATGCTGTGTTATAGAAATGAGGGTTCTCACCTTTTTTTTTTTTTTTTTTTTTTTTTTGCCTTTATAAGTGATGATGCTACAGATATTCTAGTACAGGTGTTTTAGTGTTCTGGGTGGCTGGAAATATGTGGAAAAGTATGAAAGTTATTTCTCAGTTTTCTTATTTTCTTTAAAAGATATTACTTCACAACAAAACTAATAATGAATTTGGGGGGTTATGATATACGTAGAAGTAGAGTAACAATAGTATAAAAGGTAGGACTGGGGAAATGATAATATACTGCTGTAAGGTTCTTTATGTTATTGTGAGCAAGTGTAATGTTATTTGAGGGCAGACTTTGATAAACCAAAGATGAATTTGTAAATTCTAAAATGACACTTAAGAAATAAAACCGACATAAGCCAATAGATAGTGCATACGCTAATTGAAAAGGTAAAGTAGAATACTGATTTTAAAAATACTTAATCTGAAAGGAAAAAGAGAGAAAGGGGAGCAGAAAACAGGACAAATAGCACGTCCATCTTATTTAAACCCAACTGCATTGGTAATTACGTTAAATGTAAATGGTCTTAAGATTCAATAAAAAGGCATAGATTCCTCCTTATTAAGATTCGATAAAAAGCCAGACACCCCCCCACACACTATATATATATTTTCTACGATACACGGATTATAAAAGGGTAAAGACAGAGTTTTGTGCAAAAAGTTAAGTAAAATGAAGTCACATGTATCAGAAAGGAATGAGTACACTTGTCTTCATTTTCAGGTTATATAGTTGTTTACATAGAGTATCTTATATAGAATTTTGAAAACTATTAAAACAAGTGAATTCAACAATGCTGAAGATAAATTTTAATATATAAAGTTATTTGATTTTTATGCAAAGAAATTAAAAATTAAAGTATAAAGTATTTAGGATTAACTTTAATAAAAGATACATAAGACCTGGCCATTGAGCAATATAAAACATGCTGAGAGAAATTAAAGAGGGCCTAAATACACATCCTTTCATCATAGGAAAAGCCAGTACTGCCAAGACTTTAGTTCTTCATGAACTATCCTTTGTGTTAAGTTCACTCAGGCCTTGAAATTCCCAGCTGATTCTAAAGCTATATGGAAATGCAAAAGGCCTAGAATATCTAAAGCAAGCTTGAAACTAAATGAAGATGTTAGGACTAGCATTACCTGATTTCAAGACTCACTAGTCTTCTGTAATCAAGATACTGTGGTACTTGCATAAAGATCAAAACTTAGAGCAGAAGAGAAAACCTTTTCAACAAATAGTGCCTGAACAACTTGGTATCGTCTGCAAAAGAAGAAAAAAATTCACCTTGACCCTTTGCTCACACCATATATAAAAAATAATTTGATATGTATCTGTACCTAAATGTAAAGCGTGGACTCTAATGCTTTTAGAAGAAACCATGGAGAATACCTTCATAATTTTAACAGACAAATATTTCCTATAACACAGAAAAATAAGGCTACAAACACAGAAATAAAATACAGTCTATTCAAAGTAAAAGACATCATTAAAACAATGACTAGGAAAGAGACAGAGTAAAGAGAAAGTATTTGCAACGTGTATACCTAACAAAGGATTTGTACACAGGACATATGAAGACTCCTGAGTCCATAATAAAAAGACAGTCCAGTAAGTGGGGAAAAGAGCAGCCTCTTCACAAAGGAATATTGTCTGAATTGACCCGTAAATACATGAAAAAGTGCTCATTGTGAAATTAAAGACATATTACTACTTACATTAGCACCCCAAAAATGAAATACTTAGGTATAACTGTAACCCAAGTATGTACTAGGTCTATAGCGGGAAAACTGGAGGCGATGGCAGAGATCAAAGAAGAGCTAAATGGATGCAGAGGAATCCCATGTTCATGAATAGGAAGACTTTATATGGTCAAGATGTCAGTTCTTTCCAACTTGATGTAAAAATTTAACGCAGTCTCGATCACAGTTCCAGCAGTTTGCCTGGTGGATATCAGCAGACTGATTCTGAAGTTTATATGGAGGCCCAGAATGGCCAACAACACAACACTGAAGGAAAACAAGATTGGAGGACTGAGGCGAGTGTACCTTAAGACTTACTAAAAAGCTGCAGTAATCAAGACAATGGAGTGTGGGTGAAGTAATAAACAGATGAGTGGCACAAAAGAACCCAGGAATAGACTGGGCTGGTTTTCAGCAAAGACACAAAGACAATTCAGTAGGAAAAAAAAATAATCTTTTCAACAGCTGCTGCTGGAGTAACAGAAGATCTGTATGCAAAGAAAGGACTATAGACAGACTTTCCACCCTTCACAAAAATCTAACTCAACATGGACCACAGGCCTAAATGTAAAACACAAACCATTAAGACTCCTAGAAGACAGGAGAACACCTAGATGACCTTGGGGATGGTGATGACCTTTTAGGTGAAACACCGAAGGCACAATTCAGGAAATAATTGGTAAGTTGGACTCTCTTAAAATTAAAAACTGGTGCTCTGTGGAACACAGCATCTATGGAATAAGACAAGCTGCAGACTGGAAGAAAGTATTTGCAAGAGACACATGTGATAAGGACTGTTCCCTAAAATATGCAAAGAACCTTTGAAACTTGGGAAGAAAATGAACAAGCCAACTGAAAAGTGAGCCAGAGACATGAACGGACACCTGACCAATGAAGATACACAGATGGCGAGTTATCAGATTAAAAAAAAAAAAAAAGAGCTTAACATCCTACGTTGTCAGGGAAAAATGCAAATTAAAATAACGAGATGCTACTACGCACCTATTAGAATGGCCAACGTCCAGAACACTGACAACAGCAAATGCTGGTGAGGATGTGGGGCAACAGGAGCTCCCATTCGCTGCTGGTGGGGACACAACATGGTGCACTTGGGAAGACAGTTTGGCAGATTCTTACAAAATTAAGTATAATCTTGCCTTACCACCGAGCCATCAGGCTCCTTAGTATTTACCTGCATGAATTGAAAACATTGCCCATTCAAAATCCTGCACACAGATGTTTATAGCAGCTTTATTTATAATTGAAAAAAATCCCGAAGGGAACCAGGATATCCTTCGGTAGGAGAGTGGCCATCTGTGGGTCATCAGTGTCCCTCCCGGGCCCCCTAAACCACCCCGCAGGACGGACTGGCCATCCTGGTCTCATAGGCATGGTGAGGGAAGGGAAGCCTCAGGTCTTTGAACTGTGTCACCAGACTCTGCTAAGCCAGCAAGCTGAGCAGGGGCTCTGTCAGTGAGTTGCCTTTCCATTTTGCAGTGAAGACAGTCCTGCACAGCCGCCTTCCCTCGGTGAGTGGAAGAGAGCACAGAATCCGTGTCCGTGTGGGCCCAAGGCGTGACCGGCCCCTTGAGCTATCCCCTTGGCTTGGCCACATCTGAGGGCAGGAGGCAGTGTCCTAGGCAGGCCAGAGCTTTGGTGTTCATAGCCATGGTTTGAATGACTAAAGTTGAGTGGTTTAATTATAGAGTACTTCATTTAATTAATGTTCCTCCAGTCTGTTGCTGATGTGCAACATAGAAGTTCATTAATCTGAGTGTCAGACAGCATTCCTAGACCTGAAAACCATTGTGCTTTTCCTGAGTGTGTGTCGTCGTGTTTAACCACACGACAGGCCTGTTGTACCAGCACGATGACAACCCTTTCAGAAAGTGCCCCCGGACTACAGAGTGTGTTCTGTTTTCGGGGCTGAATGCACACCAGTGGGCTGGACCACACGTTGACCTAACACGGACGCTGTGGTTGGGTAGCATGCTCATGGAGTGTTTCCACATCCACAGAAGCTCAAGGGGCAGAGCATAGTTTACACATTCTTGTAATGTTTTATTTTTAAGCAGCCAGTGCGGAGGTTTTGTGGCTCAGTGAGCCCACACGGCCGTCCTCCGTATAGACTGGCCAGGGCCAAGGGCCCCAGGGTTTCCATTTTGTGGTCATCCTGTCCTCTCTGTGGCTTTGTGTGTCTCCTTAGCAGTCATGCACTTCCAGCCGAGACCTCCTCTCCCCACCGTTACCACATTTCACATTCAAGCGTACCTCTTTGCACACATACGATCTCTGCAGAGCAGTGATTTTGCCTCACAGACCTGTGCCGTTTCCGAGGTCCGGGTGGGGCCGATCAGGTTCCCACTTCGTGGCTGTGGTTCTGTCGGCAGCTCACGCTTACTGAGCCCTCTCCATGTGATGGGGACTCTGTTGAACACCTGGTGCAGATTTCACTTTCAGTCCTCGATGCTGGGACCCTCGTTTTCGAGTTGAGGGCACCGAACTTCAGAGAGATAATGAGCTTAAATGGCTAGTAACTGGCACAGATGACAGGAATGCATGCACATGTCACCTCACAACGTGAGCCCTCTCCTCACATGCCAGGAAGGGTAAATTCACCACGGCAGTCTTTGCTGGCCATGCCGTGACCACATAGAGCCAGTCGTGCAAGTGGCTCGTACTTGGGAGCGTGAGCTGGTTTTGAAGTTGGCCATAGCTTCTGTGTTGACCACTTGGTAGAATCAGGAGTGACTGTGACATCACTGCCCTACTGTCTACCTGGAGGCTTACATTCCATGCTAGTTCATGTTTCGCTTTTTTAGCTCTCCAATGCCATGTTTTCCAGTGAGGGGTCTGAGCAGGTGGTGACTGCCACCTGAAGCCCTTGGCCGTGCACTTGGGGCACACCTGTGCCCCTGCCGCAGCCCTGCCTCCTCCTGGCATGCACATAGTAGCTGCTGATTGAATATTGAATAAATGAGTAAGAAACTAATAAATCTGAACATACACTGGGTCTTTTCTCCCTTGCATTATGTGAGCCTGAATTTGGGACATCACCTTCTACATAGAATAATGTGCTCTTTCTGAAGTGACATTAGAAATAACCCACGTTAGGGGTGCCTAGGTGGCTCAGTCGGTTCAGGGTTCAACTTCAGCTCAGGTCATGATCTCGCGGTTCACGAGATCGAGCCCCGCATCGGGCTCTGTGCTGACAGCTCAGAGGCTGGAACCTGCTTCGGATTCTGTGTGTATGTGTCTGTGTCTCTCTCTCTGCCCTCCCCCGCTCACATTCTGTCTCTCTCTGTCTCTCAAAAATAAACATGTTAAAAACTTTAAAAAAAGAAAAAAAGAAATACCCGTGTTACATTGAGGCCGTGCTGTTTCCGGGTACCCTACCGCTGTACCAATGGCCCTCAGCTGCCACAGGTAGGGCTGAGTGGTTGTGGACAGGCACAGACCCATTTTCCCCAGCAACAGCACTGAGCTGGTGACAACAACCACACCTCTCTTGTGACACTGTAGACCAGCCTTTAGCCAAGGAGCAAAGTCCCCAGACCGCCCCCCCACCTACCCCAGGGCGGCTCTTTCCCATCACCAGCCAGAGATCCCACTGTCTGTGTGCCCCTCGGGCTCTGTGCCCTGCTCATTTCGGCCTCCAGCCTGGGCTTCGCAGACAGGCCCAGGGAGTGCTAGAAGGTAAATGCCTCTCTCGTACCCAGAGCAGGGGGAGAACCACTGCAGAACCACTGCATCTGTTTGTCATGGACGAGGACTGACTGCAGGTGACATATCTAATGCCAAGTGTGAAAAGCTGAAGAAGCCGGAAGTGAGCTGTCTTACAGGGTTGTCCCCAGCATGCCCCTCTCTGCACCTTGGCCCTGGTCCCTGAACCCACCTGGCCAGGCAGCAGGTGGAAACGTCCCCAGCCCTCCATTTCCCTCTCTGCCTAGGAGAACTTTCTTAGTGTATGTTCAGTGCAGTGTCACAGCCGGGCCCTTGCCTGGCCTTCCCTCCGTCCTTGTCACCCCTGCAGAGGACACGTGCGTCACCTGTCCTGTGGCAACCCCCTCTACCCACACCTGCACGGCCTCGTCCTCATTTGAATAGGTGAGAAACCAAAGTCAGCTGCACAATTGGAGCTAGATTCCATCACTCAAAATTCAGTCACAACTTCTTTTGAATTCTTCAGCTGCCCTGCGGCAAAGGCTCAATGTTGATACTGAGATTAATCCCCAAAGAGCCCCTCATTTCTCTGCAGAGAAATTAAAGCTTGCCAGTTTTCCTTTTGCCTGTCCTCCTGACAGCTCTCTCAGTAATGATATGCCTTCTCCATGGCATAATCCCTGTCCTACGGTAAAGAATAATTCATTAAGAAATTAAGGGCTTAGTGCCTTTCTGTTAGGTTGGTCTTCAAAAGTTAGCTAAAATTATTTAACAGACCTCAGGGCTGTTTCACAGGAGCTCAAGAAGCCATATGGGTGGGGACCACGCAGACCCACCCACCCCCTATAGATTTGTCAGTATTCCCAGAAATTAAGTCCAAGGACAGAAGCGCCTGGGTGTCAGGCCTAGGACTGCGGGACGCTACCCTGCTTCAGGAAGCAAACAATGTTTAGACTTTCCAGGAGCAGCCAAGTAGGCCTCCTGGTGAAGCTGGCAAGGCTCCCTTTCCACTACTCGGGAGGGCCAGCAGGAGGCTTCTAGAAGTTTCCAGTGGGATGCACAGGAGTTTCTGAAGTGGAGTGGAAGCAGGGTGGGGTGGTACGTACACACGTGATTGTGTATTTAGCGTGAAACGCCGTAGGTCCAAAACGCGCTCAGCTGGTCCCTTCTCTGCCGTGTGACTGAAACCGCCAAAGGGAAGGTGTGATATGACATCAGCAGTGGCCTTCCTGTCGCTGCTCAGGGTGGATGAAGGGATGGCAATGTTGGAAAACATTGTGTTGTGTACATTGGTGACATTGTGTCATTTTAAATCTGATTCTCCACCTTTTTATTGTTCTGCTCACAAGGCTGTGCGGGGAAGGAGCGCTGACCCTGTGTGTGAGTGCTGTGTGGGGAACAGCATTCGGTTCTTTCTGGGGAATGGGCCGGTCGGGGGCCTGGTTAGGGGAGCAGGTCCCAGCGTCCTGGCCACGAAAGCTGGGAGAACTTGTAAGAGGAGAAAGCGAGTGCCCCGAAGGAGAACAGCCTAGGTGAGGTGCGCGGAGGCCAGGGGCCCAAGGGAACCAGGACCGGAGGCTCGGACTTGTTCTCGATCCGGCCTTTTCTCAGTGGCCCCCCAGTGCTCAGCATGCACTCGGGTGCACGTTCTTAAACACCTACTCTCCTTCCCTCCCCCTCAGCGTTTTCACGCCATGTGTTTCTCTGTGGTTCTGATATTGTCCGGAAGCCATTAACACCTGTTCAGAGTCGGTTCTTCTGCTTTGAGCTGAATGACAATTATTTGAATGGTGAAGGGTGTTAATACATAATTATTCACATTCAAACCAGGACATTCACGGTTTAATCATCTCTCTGTAGGCCTCCTTAAGTTGGAGCTTACAGTCTTGGGCATAATTCTTTCGTTAAATAAGTTTCGGGCACTCTAATTATTGGGAAGGTGACTACAAATACGCGCAGGTGCCGCCGTGAGGACGCGGTGCCCCCTTCACCTGGCAAAAGCCTCGCTGGGTGTGTGCATCGTCTCCTCGCACGTGCGTGAGGCGGGAGGTTCATTTCCGAGGGCTAACAGTCCAGTCCGTGTGCGAGATGGGCTCTGTGATTGTGTTCTCGTGCGCCCAGGACCGGACGAGCGTGCGGGTGCATTTCTGTTGATGAGCACAGTGCCCTGCTCGGCCTGGCTAGGCCTCGAAAGGGGCCGGCTTCACCCTTTAGACCCTGTGTTCATCTGGACCCCTCCATCTGCTCAACATTACTGAGGTCCCCAAAGAGCTTGGATTGTGAGGGTTGTGTCTGTCTGCATTTCCCAAGCTGGAAATTAAACCTGAGGACTTCTTAAGGCCTTAAGTTCTTTTAAAAATAACAATGAATTTGCTACATGTTATCAAAAATAATATATTTTGTATGAAAATGGCTATTTTCCAAAACCAAAAACACTTACTGAGACGACTGGCTTTTTTTTTTTTTTTTTTATGTGTTTGCCAATCTCAGTAGTGTCTGCCTTAATGGAAGACAGCTGGATTCTCATAGCTACCCTGTCACTTAATCTGTTGTGGTATCACACGTCATTTAGCTTACGGAAAACTCCTACATGCTTGTGAGAGCAGGAGAATTAAAAAGGCAAATAACATCTTAGTGTTACTGTGAAAATCCCCCTAAATGGGTTTCAGGGACCCCTAAAGCTCCCCAGACCACACTTTGAGGACCAGTGTTCTAAAATATCAAAAATTTTATTGCGCCTAAAAATTACTCATTGCCTATACAAGGGGTAGTAAAAGTTTTGTGTTGTGCTTTGTGGACTTTTTTCAGTTTATTTTGTTTTTTTAAACTGCATCCCAAAATCTTTTTTTTTTTGCCCATAGCTAGAGATGCGTACGATTGTGGTACTTGTTAACAAATTGGGTCAACCTATGCCGTGCACTCATTCTGGCATCGGCCAGACCCAGAAGCAAAGCAGAGCCCCGCGCCGTGTCCCCACGCTGGCAGGAGGGAATTTCACATCCGCGTAGACATCACCTCACACGTCTTTCTTCCTTCCCTGACCTATGTTGATATTAGTCACGAAAGGGAAATTTAGAAACTAAAAACACAGTATTGTTGGCCGCAGAGCCCAGCCGCCACCTTCAGTGGGTCCGGAATGCACGTACGGGACCAGAAGCAGAATGCCGTGAGGCGGAGACCGGGCCTGTCTCCCCACGTGGCAGGGTAAGCTCGTGTACGGCCGGGACGCCGTCCTCCCCGGCAGGCTCATCCCAGAACAGCCCTAGGCTGTGGGTGTCACACCTGCCCGCCTTCCCTGGTCAGGGGCAGAGGGGAGAATGGGCCACCTGTGGCTAGCCCGGGAGGGAGAGAGAGGTAGGCAGGCCAGCACGGGGGCACGAGGGTCTGCTGGGCACTCCTTTCCCCTCCCAAGCTGCCGTTTGGCTAAGCATGCGTCATTGTTGGGGGACAGGAATCCAAGGATGGACAACAGGCCCTATGGACAAAGCGCCTTTCCCACAGGTCAGCTCTGATGACCTCCGTGCGGCGTGTACCTTCGCGCTGGTCCCGTCCGACCAGGATGAAACCAAGATGGAGGGGTGGGAAGCAGCCCAGTCGTGTACCTCTGTGGGGGTTGCTGAGGGCGTGGTGGAAGACTGTGTGATGCCGGTGATGGAGGCCTGTGCCCGAGAGCCTGGCCCCCTGCTGGCCTGGGCCTTCCCAGCATGCCCTTGGATAGCCTGCTCCATCCGGGGCCCCAGGGATCTCTCACCCACCAGGGAGAGGACAGTCACACCAGAGTCATGGCGGCTGTCAAGGATTCAATATGATAAAGCAGGTTGCACGGTGCCTGGTATGCAGTAAGAAATGTTAGCGCTAGTTATGAACCATCGTTGATTCGTAAACAAATTGACCAAAATTTTCAAATGAATTTTCAGAAGAGCACTCATGCCCCTATTTCCTCAGCATCGCTCAGAACCTCTGAGGAACATCTCTTTCAAGATAGCCTTTCTGGCATTGGTGGTACAGTGGTGAGCATAGCTGCCTTCCAGAATAGCCTTCCAACTCTGCATCATGTACGCTGACCAGGCTTTTATTGACTACTTACTGTGTACCTAAAACCGTCCATGTTCAGTACTTTGAAATACTTTGCACATTGGCAATTTTTCTTACACAGGAATGGATTCAACTCGTGGAAAGTGATCCAAAATTCAGCCTACTTAATAACACCGATCCTCAGGCCAGCAGAAATCGTTTTGGAGCCACAAGCACTGAGGCCACAAAATAACAGGCCGTCTTTACTTGGCATCTTACCAGCTGGCTCAGCGCGTAACACCCAACAGAGTAGCCGGGGATTTTCTGGAAAGGGGGGTTGGGCGGGTAGGACTCCCCAAAGGTGTCCTGTGAAAGGCACATGCCTCCTTCTGTAAGCATTCCGTCGGGTTGTCTTACCGCAGAGCCTCGCGCACAGGTAGCCGTACTGGGCGCGGGCCCATCCCTGGGGTGTCCCTGGGGTGACTAGGAGAGTCAGGGCTGCAGGGGAATGTCGGGCTTAGAACCAGATGCACGTTGGGGACGGCAACTACTGTCTGCACGTAGTTTTTATAGAAGGGTCTCAAAGGTATGGGCATTAGCGTCTCTGTTTTGGGGACAGAGGCAGGTTTTCTCTGGCTTGTCCGTTGTCAAAGTCACTCGTGCAGTTAATCCTTCGCACAGTCGCTGCTTACACCCCAAAACCACAGGGCTTGTCTGCCATCACTCACTCATGGTGTGGTCTTCATTTCTCAGAAGAACTTGGTAAGTGGACACTGAAGAGGGGGAGCTCAGAAAGGCTCATCCAGAACAGAAGGCCTTAGCCAAGCCACTGAGCTTGGGACTGGCTTACAGACAGACAGGGACCCTGTCACCAAAACCCACTTTGGCAGTAGGGTGCACAGGTCCTGCCCTCTAGGCCCCAGGGAGCAGTAGACGAGTCCAGCACCCAGCCAGCTGTGTGGACAGTAGTCAAGCCATGGCACTGAGCCTGATTTTTGTCATTTGTTCAATGAGGATAATGATGTCAGCTTTGCAGAGTGGGTGTTAAGGACTTTAGTGGAAAATTAGCGACAGCTCCTAAGAGCTCAGGAAGCTCTGTGTCTGCGTGGTGTTTGGGAAGGTGGGACACAGAGCAGGGGGCCCAGGCCATGGCCAGGCCAACTGCCTTCATGTGTCTTCTTCCCCTCCACGTGCCAGAGAGTATTGAGCTGTGCCCCCAGAGAGGCCAAGAGGCCCCTGAGTGTCTGAGACATCACTGTGGACACAGGCCTGCGGAGGCTGGCTGGCTCACTGTTGGTGAGCCAAGTGCCTTAGAGCGTGAGAGTAGCGGGAAGGTACCTTCTTTTTTGTGAATGTTACAGGCCATGAATTCTGCCTCTGTATGTGGCTTTAGTGACCATTCGCTGAAAAGCTATTACAGTCTGACACAAGGGGTGGATGGGATCCACCCAGCAATGCCTGGGTCACAGAGGTCCCGTTCTCCCAGCTGGGAAAGAGGCCCTCTGGTTTAGCCCTTAGGAAGATAGTGACAGTAGAACATGGAGTGGCCCGTGGACGGTTCTAGACGAGAGCTTCTTCTTGCCTCTGAAACAGCCACTGTCTGCCCAGGCGTCCTCCCCAGGCTTCCCTGTTTGCGGGCTCGTCTCCCGAGTGTGAGATGCCCCCCTTCTCCTGCCTGGGAAACCCCTGCCCATCTGTCAGGACCCAGGCCCCCAGCCCCCTATCAGTTGATTGGTCTCCTTGCTCTGGGGATGGGGTTGGCGCACACCAGCCAGTGCCACAGGGTTTTGCAGCCTGTTCTGTAATACGTCGCACATAAAGATTTGAGGGGCACCCGGGGGGCTCAGTCGGTTGAGCATCCAACTCAGGTCATGATCCCAGAGCTGTACGATCAAGCCCCCCATCGGGCTCCATGCCGAGTGTGGAGCCTGCTTAGGATTCTCTCCCTCTCTTCCTCTGCCCGCTCCCCCACTTGAGCGTGCTCTCTAAAAACAGAAAAAAATAAAAAGGAAAGGTTGATGTGGGGCTCTGTTCTCCCACAGTCCTGGCCAGTCTGCCCATGGGCAGAGCTGTGACCGTGTGTAGGTGGCCCTGTGCTGTCCTGACCCGGATTGCGGGTCCACAGTAGATTTTCACACACTTGATGTATCACACACTTCATGCACTTCATGTATCAGTGCATCTGCACTGTCCCACCGTCAGGAAGCTCAAGCTTGCGCACGTGCGCGAGTGACCTCCTATAAACTTGTTTTTCCTTTGTTTTTCCTCTGTTACGTCTTTTGTTTTTCCTCTGTTACGTCTGGGTCTGTGGAGGCCATGGGGAGCATGTTGAAGTAAGTCGAGTTACTTGCCCTCTATCTCGTAGCTACCGTGTAACGTGTACGTTGGCGCGTGTGGAAGGCACGGACGGATTATTGACACGTTAGCTGGAGAGTCGCTCCTAATGTCCGAAGATGCTGCGGTTGCTGGGGATGAGTGTGGAGTTCGGGAAGGCTGTCTCCAGGAGACTCGTTTATGTTTCTAAAGGCCCCCGCGGGCGCACCCCTTGCTGGGCCTGCTGAGCAGTGGGGTGGCCTGCTCTGGCCTGTCCAGAGGCACCAGGCTGAGCTGCTGGAACTCCGCCCGAGCCACAGCCCCGAAGCGTTAGGGTGGAGACCCATAAGGCAGGTCCTTGGTCTCCCTGAGCTGGGCCAAACAGAAGGGACCCTTGAGGTGACCGTACAGAGAGAGTTGGGGGTGAAGGGGGCCTTGGAGAGGGGAAGTCGTTTGCAGGGAATGTGACCGAGGCTCTGCTATCAGTGGGCATCTTGAACTTCAGGGAGGTTGATTAAAAACGAAGTGATTGGAAAAGGTTTCCCTCTATGTTTTCCAACTTTTTTTTTTTTTTTTTACGTTAACATAGAGTAAAATTGACTTTTCGTACTGTGCGGTACTGTGAGTTCTAATACGGGTCAATTTTCCGTAGCTGACGCTATAATCAGGACCTCGGGGTTCATCGTCCTAAAAGCTCCCTCCTGCTGCCCCTCTGTTGTCACTGCCGCCCCTGCCCCCACCTCTCTACTGATTCTTAGCAGCCACTGGTCTGTTCTCCATCCCCGTGACACATGTACATGGACTCAGCATTTAACCTTTCAAGCCTGGCTTCCGTCATTCGGCTTAATGCCTTTGAGATCCATCCAAATTACTGTATGTGTCTATAGCCTATGCCTTTTAATTGTCACAGTCCATGGTGTAGATATACCTTTGTTTGCTTATATACTTTTCATTATAGCCATTGTAAATAGGTCTGTAATGCCGTCTTATTGTGGCTTCAAGTGGCATTTCCCTTATAGTTATGTTGAATATTTACTCAAACATTTACCGTTCGAAGGAGCTGTCCGTTCAAGTCTTTGCCCATTTTTAAATGATGCGATTTAACACTGTTGACTCTGGAGAGTTCTTTATATATTGTGGTTATGAGTTCTTTGTTGAGTATGTTATTTCCAAATATTTTCTCCCAATGTGCAACGTTCTGCTAACACTGACTTTCACAGACCAGGTTTTTTTTTTTTTCATTTTGACAAAGCCCAATTTATTTTTTTAATTTATGGATGGTGCTTTTTGATGACATGTCTAAGAACTGTTTGCCTAATTTCAGGTCACAAAGATGTTCTAAGTTTTCTTTTAAATTTTTTTTAGTTTAAAGTTTTACATTTAGAGATATGTATTTTGAATTAGTTTTCATGAGGTATACAATTTTTAAAATATTTTTAGTTTAAAGTTTTACATTTAGAGATATAATCTACTTTGAATTAATTTTTATAAGGTCTAAGAGTTATATCATGATTCAGTGTTTTGCATGTGGTTATCCAGTTTTCCAACACCGCTTCTGAAAATATCCTTTTTTCATCGAAATGCTTTTGTAACTTGGTCAGAAACTATTTGGACACATTTATGTGGGTCTCTTGGAAATCTCTGTCAGGTTCCATCAGTCTGTGTGTTTACCCCTTTACAAATTTCACATTGTCTTGATTCCTATACAGCATAGTAAGTCTTAAAAAAGTGTTAGTGTGATTTCTCCAGCTAGTTTTTTCTTCCCTTTTTCAAAATGTTTTGACTATTCAAGTTCCTTTGCCTCTCCATGTAAGTTTTAGAATCAGCTTGTCTATATCTACAGTAATTCCCTGGGATTTTGACTGGAAGGGAAATAAATTTATAGATCACTTTGTGGAGAACTGAAATTTTTATATTGAAACTTCCTATCCATGAACAGAATATGTCTCTCAAATTATTTAGGTATTCTTTGATTTCTTTTAACAACATTTCATCAGTTTATACATAACACTAACCTACAAGTGTGATTTTCCTGTGTTGACTTTGTATCTAGTAACCTAGCTAAACTCACTGTAAGATTTTGGGGGGGTGGGGTGGGGCGGGGGTGGGTAGATTCCTGGGTATTTTACCATAGACTGTCATGTTGTCTGTAAATAGGGACAGTTTTCTTTTTTCCAAAATGTATGACTTTTATTTATTTATTTTTTGGCTTTATTGCAGTGGCTAGAACTTCTACTATGATGTTGAATAGTAGTGGGAATCCTTGCATTTTTCTTACTTTTGAGGGAAATGCATTCACTTTTTCACAGTTAAGTGTGACATTAGTGCTAGAGTTTTGTTTTTTTTTTTGTCTTTTTTTTGGTCAATACCTTTATCAGGTTGAGGATGTTATTTTCTTTTCCTAAATGGTTGAGAGATTTTATCGTGAATAGATGTTGAATTTTGTTAAATTTTTTTTGCCTCGGTTGATACATGTTTTTCTTCATTAGACTATTACTATTATGGTTCATACTTGTTTATTTTTAATAGATTGAGAAGTGAGTATAACTGGCTCCCACCTTTCCACCAGCCATTTAGTTAATTGATCCAGTCCAGTATACCATACAGTAGTATGAGACTCTGTATCAAGTAGAGTGTGTATAGGCAATTCTTTTTGCTGTTCGTCTTACAGACTCGTTTCCAGAGTTTCTTTGGTCACCAATTTTCCCTCCCGCCAACTTCAGTGAGGTTGTTCATATGTTCATAAGTTGTAATACACTTAGGTTTTCTTGTCAGTCTTCACCCCTTCCTGGGATCCACCAGTCTTCTAAATGCTTTTGTTGTTAATTTGCATATATTTTGCATATAAGGGTTTTCCGTCTGTGTTGCTTCTCCTTTTCCAAAACATCACATAGTTGGGATCAGACGGCATGTAGCTTTTGCTTTTTTCACTTAGCAAATACACATCAAGGTAACTCCACGTCATCTTGTGGCTTGATGATCTGCTCTGTATGACTGAATAATACCCCATTGTACGGATGTTCCATAGTTTACCCATTTATCCATTGAAGGACATCTTAGTTGCTTCCAGCTTTTATCAATAAGTGAATAAAGCTGAGATAAATATTCACATGGAGGTTTTTGTGTGGCCACAGGTTTTCAGATAAGCTGACTAAATATTCAGGAGTGCAATCACTGGTTCATACAGTAAGCCTCTGTTTAGTTTCGTAAGAAGCCGCCAGATTTTCTCCCACGTAGCTGTGCCATTTTGTTTTTTCATCAGCAGTGAATGAGTATCCCAGATGCTCCCTGTTCTTCCTCATCAACAGTCAGTACTGTCGGATTTGGAGGTTTGTTTGTGTGGCTCCTCTAACAGGTATAAAATTGTACCTCATTGTTTTAATTTGTAATTCCCTGATGACAAATGATTTTAAAGATCTCTTCATATGTTTATTTGTGTCTGTGGATCTTCTTTGGTGCGATGTCCTTTTGCTATTTTATAATAGGGTTGTTTCATTTTCCTGTTGTTGAGTTTTAAGAATTCTTTGTATAGTTTGGATACAAGTCCTTTACCAGATATGTGTTTTGCAAATATGTTCTTTCAGCCTGTGGCTTTCCTTTTCAGTATCTTAACAGCACTTTTCACAAAGCAGAAATCAATTTTAATAAGGTCCCATTATTTTTTTCATGGATCATACTGTCTCTAAGAACTTTTCCCTAAACCCACAATTATCTGGATTTTTTTCCTGTATATCCTTCTGAAGGTTTTATAGTTTTGCCTTTTAGTTTTAGGTCCGTGATCTATGTTTAGTTTTTGTAAAAGATACCTGGTCTGTATCTAGAATCTTTTTGTGATGTTTTGTTTTGTTTTGTTTTGTTTTGTTTTGTTTTGTTTTGTGTGCATGTGGCTTTACAGTTGTTCCAGAACCATTTGTTGGCAATACTATCATTTGTCCATTGAATTGCCTTTCCTTCTGTATTTGTGTGGGTCTGTTTCTATTCCATCCCACTGATTTATATATTCTCTATTAATATGCCCTGTCTTGATTACTGTAGCTTTATATGTAGGTTCATTTTTCCAATATTGAATCAGCTTTGACTCCTCCAACTCCACTTAATTTTGCTGTCTTCTTCCTTTTATATATTGCTGTATTTGATATGCCAGTACTTTGTTGAGAATTTTTGCATAGTTAATGAGAAATATTAATCTATACCTTTCTGGATTTGGACTTTTTCTGGTTTTGATATTGGAGTAATTCCAATCTCATAAAATGTTTTGGGAAGTGTTCTCTTCTCTGCTGTTTTCTATAAAAGATTGTCTTGAGTTGATGTATTTGTTCTTTAAATGTTTGATAGAATTTAATGGTGAAATCATCTGGCCCTAGTGATTTTAGAAGATTTTTAACTCTCAGTTAAAGTTCGGTGATAGTTACAGGATTATTCCAGTTATCTATGTCACCTTGGATATGATTTGGTAGTTTGTAGTTTTTGATACATTGGTCTGTTTCATCCATGTTGTTCATTGTTGTGCATAGAGTTCTTTGTAGGAATATTTCATTCTCCCGTTACTGTCTGTGAAGTCAGTCATGACATCCCCTTTTTTATGCCTAATGTTGATAACATGTTTCTTCCCTTTTTTTTTTATCAGTCTTGCTAAAGCTTTATCAATTTTATTGATCTTTTCAAAGAAGACAGTTTTGGTTTCATGCATTTTATTCTATCATTTTCTTTATTTCCATTTCATTGGTTTCTGCTGTTACCTTTATTATTTCCTTCCTTAGTTTTATTTTGCTCTTTCTTGTTTATAAAGTGGAAGCTTAGATTATTAACTGGAGACCCTTCTTCTGTCAAATATGCATTTAATACTATAAACTTCCCTCTAAATATTGTCTCAGCTGTATCTTGTAAATTGTGACCTGCTGTATTTTCAGTTGTATTCAGTTCAATGTATTGTTTTTGTAATTTGCCTAAAGACTTTCTCTGTGACCCATAGATTATTTAAAATGCCTTGTTTTCTGTCCAAATGTTTGGAGGTTTCCAGTCATCTTTTTGTTATTAATATCTAGTCTAATTCCATTATGATCAGAGAATATGATTTGAATGACTTCAATTATCTCAAACTTGTTAAAGTTTGTTTTATGACCCAGAATGTGGTGTCTCTTGGTCAGTTTTTAGTGTGCATGTGAAAAGAATGTATATTCTGTGATTGGATAGCGTGTTGTGTCATCAGTTGAAACCAGCTGGCTCATGGTGTTTTTCGTTTCTGTATCCTTGATTTTCTGTCAACTACTTCTGTTAGTTACTGAGAGAGAAGTGAGGTCTCCAAGTGTGATTGTGGGTTTGTCTGATTCTCCTTTCAGTTTTGTCAGCTTTTGCTTTATTTATTTGAAACTCTCTTGTTAGGTGCGTAAAGGTTTTGGGTTGCTGTGTCCTGGTTGTGAGCCGTCCCTTTTGTCACCATGTAACATTCCTTTTTACCCCTGGAATTGTGCTCCTCAATCTGCTTTGTCTGTTACTAACTTCTCTTAGGTTACCGTTTTCACGGTGTGCTTTTCCCATCCTTTTAGTTTTAACGCATCTGTATCTATTATTTGAAGTGAACTTCTTGCAGACAGCACGTACTTGGGTTATTTTTTCAATCCATCTGGCACACTATTATTTTTTCATTGGTGAAGAAAGGCCATTTATGTTTAATGGAATTATTAGTACGATAGAATTTCTATCTACATGTTTATTTCACTTGTTTTCATATGACTTTATTATTACATAATTATTTGTTTTCTGTCTTTTCTATTTTTCCTTTCTCTTTTCCCTTCCCTTCTTTGGGGCTATTTTAACTTCTTGTTCTGTAGCTTTTGTTTATCCATTAGGTTTTTGACTACATTATCTCTTTATAGGGATTATAATCCTTGCATACTTAACTTTCAGAGCAGTCGGCCCAGTCTGCCTCTTTTTTTTTAATTTTTTTTAATATGAAATGTATTGTCAAATTGATTTCCATACCAACACCCAGTGCTCATCCCAACAGGTGCCCTCCTCAATGCCCATCACCTACTTTCCCCTCCCTCCCACCCCCCATCAACCCTCAGATTGTTCTCAGTTTTTTGTTTTTGTTTTTGTTTTTTAAAGAACTCATCAGAAGGACAGTCCAGGGTATTTAGCCAGATAATTACCATTCCTTTTGTTCTGACTTTACTGCTAAGCTTCCAGGCTGCGCCCTCCAGTCTGAGGTCCCTACTTGCTAAAGACCTTCCTTCAGCAATTCTTTTAGCTCACCTCTACTGGCAGCACCTTTGTTTCTGTCTGAACATGTCTTAATTCTAGCTTTATTTCTGACGAGTTTTTTTTTTTAACTGGATATAGAATTCTGAGTTTCTTTCTTGTCTTCGAGCACTTTATAAAATTGCTATTTCACTTCCTTCTGACCTCCATGGTTTCTGATGAGAATTGTACTGGCATTCAAATCCTCGTTCCCTTTTAAATAACGCATCATTTTTCTCTGGTTGTTTTGGAGAGTTTCTTTGTCTTTCGATTTTGCCTATCCGCTTCGTCATGATATGTGTGGGAGTAGATTGCTCCGGGCTTGTCCTGTTTGTGGTTTCTTAGGCCTTTGACTTGTCGTCGTGTATCTTTGGCCAGATTGGAAAAGTTTTAGCTATCATTGACTAGCATTTTTTCTGCACTGTACTTTTTCCTCTTCCTCTGGAACTCCAGTTAATTCGACTGTTAGACCGTTTGGTTTTGTCCTACACATCCACTTTCTGATTTTTTGTTGTTTAACGTGTTTCTCTCTGTTTCTCAGATCAGATCATTTCTGTTGACTTCAGTTTATTGACTGTTTCCTCTGGCATCTCCATTCTGCTATTGAGACTGTGCAGTTTTTGTGTTTTGTATTTTTCTGTACTAAATTTCCATTTGCTTCTTTTTTTATAACTTGTATTTCTTTGAAACTCGGTATCTTTTCATTTCTTTCAAAGGTATTTTCCCTTCTTACAGCATTTTTATTGCAGATAAAATCCTTCAAAGTTACCAGGCCATGTATACGAAATTCTCACGTCATACACTTTAAATATCTTGCCATTTTATTTGTCAACTAATCCTCAAAATGCCGGGGACAAAATCTTGTCGTGTGATTCCAACCTCTGTGGCATCTTGGCCTTGATGTTTGTTAACGTCTTTTCCAAGACGAGTTGAGGGTTTTATGATTCTCTGTTTGCCAAGGCATTTGGGATTGTATCCTGATCATTTTGAATGTTAGGTTCTGAGGCTCTCGGTCTTGTGTGAGTCCAGCGTATAGCACTGCTATTTTTTTTTTTTTTTTTTTTAGGAGGCACTCAACCTGGATGGGTTTGGCTCTAAGTTCTGACCAGGTTTCTGCAGGTTGTGGTTTCAGTGTCCATTTTGTTGTTCAGACTCCATGGTCCTGCAGGTGTGCTGTCCTACGAATCAGCGGCCGGTCTAGAACCCTTACATCCATTCTCCATGTCTTTGGTTTAGAGTGATCCACACGTGCACAGGTCAGGAGTGAGTCCAGGAATTTACAAACACCTTCTCAGTGTGCTTTCCCAAACTTCCTTTTTTCTGCATCTTCCCTGCTACTGTCCAGTTCTCAGGGACCCTGTTTGGTCCCTGCTCATAATTTGGCCTTACTTACCCCACTCAGATACACACCTCCTAGAACTGCACCAACGTCCAGAGCCAAGTACTGAGAAGACAAAGAGGAGGAAAGCAGCCGGGGCCTGCCCACCTGCAGGGACCACAACGGCTTCCGACAGAAAGAGACATGGGCATCCCGGTTGCTTCGGGGCCAGGGTGCAAGGGTTCAGAGATAATACCAGAAAGCGAGCGATTCCTCTGCTCAGAGCATCGGAAGACCCTTCTCCCTCCTCAGGGAGAGAGAGACAATACTTGCATACTTAACCTGCTGGCGCACACCCATGCATCTGCACCTGCGGGTGCCCTCTAGCTGCTGCCTGGTGGTGGAGAGCCCGAGGGCCTGGGCAGCCGAGAGACGGCCCTTCCTCAGGAACCCGCACCCTGCAGCAGAGTCACCTTGAAAGAACGATTCTACCCAAAGAACTCCGAAGCGTGGTGTTCTTGCTTACAGGAGAAGAGATGGCGGAGGCAGCCTTGGTCTTAAGGAGACCTGATCTCCAGGCCCAGCCCTGCCACCGAGCAGCTGTGCTCGAGCGTAGCAGTGCATGGTGGGGTGCAGGACACATCCGTCCGGGGAGCTCTCGCGATGGTGTTCATCACCGGGGAAGAGGCAGAGGCCCAGGGGAAGGAAGCAACTCGTCCAAGACCCTGCAGCCTGGAGTCTGCCTCGGCCCCTGGGTCCGTTCCTCCCGTTGCACATGAGGACTATGGTATCTGTGTAGGCTCCCTCATCAGAGCCCCACTTGGCTGTGTCACTGCAGGCACACCAGTGAAGGCTGCCATGATCTCTGCTCCCACAAGTGGCAAGAAGAGAGCTCACATATAAAATTCTGGTGTCCGTGACATAGAATGACGTCTTCCATGGCCGTTGGTAACCCCATCGTGAGCCCCTAGGAGACTGATGACATACTGTCCGGCTAGAGACAATGTAGAAAGCAGTCTTGGACGCGGTGGGTGCTCCCGGTGGGCTGTTTAAGTGGCCACCCACGTGGAAACGAAAACGGCTGTGTCCTTAAGGGAGCGGAGTGCAGAGAAGCAGGCCAGCCCCCAGCGGAGCCTACGGTGGCCCCACAGCAGAACACGGCCCCGCTGGTGGTACCCAGGCCCCAGAAGAGGCGGGAGAAAGGGTGGGGAGGAGAGGGTGAAGGAAAGGAGCATCCAGAATGTGGCCGGCAGAGGCCGCTCCGCACAGCTCTGGGGTCATGCCCGCTCCCCAGGGAGACCGTAATGGGAGGGAAAAGGATAATCATCTGATGGCTGCCCTTTGGGCCACCTGAAATGATGGCCCAGCCGCCGAGGACTTACGTGGACACCTCCACCTCCAGAAGATAGATCTTCCACATCAGCGTATGTTAATTTTTATGAGTAGGTTTTACTACGTTTTAGAATGATATTTAACAACCGACAGTGCCAGCCCCTCCTGGAAAGAAGAGCAGTTTCATGGTCTGATTTTGCACGGGTCAGGGTCAAAGGCACTGTCGCTGAGCGCCGCTCCAACTAATTAATGCATTTGCTCCCTACAGGGTGAAATTGGGTTTTCAGATACATTTATAACACGACTTGCTTGATTCCTAAATATTGCATTATTTGAGCTATTTTTCCTAATACACAGCCTGGTGTGTATGGGGTGAGAAATTATTTCCCATGAAAAATTGACAGCGAAGCTGAAACTGTCTGATGAACCCTGTGCTCACATACGGACACTTTATACCTGGACAGGCAGGCGCTGGAGCGGCACCGCGGCTTCTCGGAGCTGCCCTGCGCCCCCGGGTGAGCTTGCACGAGCGCCTCTCCTCGTGGTCCTATGGCTTTGGGAAAGTTCTGGGCTCTTCTTCTGGAAAGCCCGGGCGGCATCCAGCAGAACACACACACAGCGACCCCTCTGAGCTGCAGGAGGAAGGCTGGAGACGGGCCTCCCCACTTCTTGCGGTCTCTACGACTGCTTTCGCGCAGTTTCTCTTCTAAGACCTCTGGCCCTGAAATCGCCTTCTCCCCAAGTTATTGCCAGGCGGCCTGCCGCCTCTTTCTTCCTTGTCTTTTTGTTTTGTTTTTGTTTGTGTTTTTTGGTGTGTTTTTGTTTGTTCTTAAGTGAGGCATAACAACAGCAACAGCAGTCATGATGAACAGTTTGATTTCAAAACCCTTTCTGAAGAAACCACAGTAAACAGAGTGTGTTTGCCTAAGGAAACCCTCCGAGCAATCAGCCAGTAACACAACTGCATGTGCTAATGAACCCAAAGCTGTTAATGTGGTTTCTTCAGTTAAATTGATTCATGAATTTTGAAGAGAACATTATCTAATGAATTTTCTTTGAATAGAAAGCAATTAAAAGGACAAATCAGTCTGATTAACCCCAAAGTCACCCTCCTGCCACAAATGGTGTACAGTTTGAAATTATATCATAAAAAACTAGAGCACATTTGCTATCTTTTTGCCCTCTACTAATCCATGTAAATTAATGAACAACAAAGTTAATTTCTTTGATGACCCTGTTCTAGTATCACCTGGATTATGCTGATGTTTAATTTGCTTAATGTTATAATAAAGACTAAACAGATTTTTTTTTCCAGCGAAGTGATTATCATTCCCTTCAGTTAAGAAGTGATTTTTATTATTTAAAACGCATGTAAGGGTGTGTTTCCTTTAAGAACCAAATCGCACTTTGCCAGCTTGGCACCGAGTGTAATTAGTGCTATTATGGACACACTCCGGAACACCGCTGCTGCCCGTGGAAGCCTTCCCTTTGTCGTTGCCATCGGGAACTCCCGCCCCCAGAGGGCTCGGTGCCCCCACTGTGGGGGACACAGCTCCGTGTCCAGTGCTCCTGAGCCTTGCGTTCCCTTTGGAAAGACAATAGGTATCGGTTCAGACCAGCCTCCCTTGCAAAGCTGGAGGCAGAGGGAGAGAACGTTCCCATGCATTCACCTGTTCACTCCCACAGCAAGGTGAGGAGCAAGCGTGATTTGATGTGGCTTGCCAATTAAAATGGGAATCAAGTTATTTTATTTTTGCAGCCCTGTGCATCGCAGATGCCTGTAGCCAAGGTCACTGCCAGCCCCGTGTACATGGTGTTTGGCATTCTGAGTCTGCTCGCTGCTGGGTGTGGCCGCCTAGCATAAAACCACAGCCGGCCCATGGCTCCTTTTTCCTTGTGTATCCCAGCTGACGTTGGCAATGACCCAGCAGTCTAAGAGGTTCTGAAGTCAGTAGGCAGGCAGGGCCTTCTGGGCTCACGAATGTGTGCGTGCCCCAGTCCTGGAAGAGCATCACATGGTCCTTCCTGCGTGGGACCCGGGGACGCAGGGGGCGGTTGCAGGTCTGGGGTGCGTGGTGTTGGGATGGCTGCGTAGGGGCCAGCCCGCACAGTGACGGGACCGTGTGTGGAGGCCGCATTTTAATTGACTGTAGCACCTCTGTTTGTGTTGACGTGCTTTCTGTCTCAAGACCGGCAGGTTTCTACATCAGAGCTGCGGGAGCCGCTTGTCCACGTAACGTCATTCTGCATTCTGCCTTTCAGATTCGTTCACCAGACAGGTGTTGTGGAAGCTGCTGAAGGTTGTCAGACTCGGAGAAACGGTTTCTTACCGGCAATTAGCAGCCCTGGCAGGCAGGCCCCGAGCAGCGCGGGCAGTGGGCGGAGCGATGAGGACCAATCCTGTAAGTCGCTGCCAGTGGGTGCGTCAGCGGGGCCGCAGGTGGCGGCGGGAGGGGGGGCCCGGGGCCCTGCAGTGTAAGCGGCCTGTGCGGCACCGCGTGGGGAGCAGAGGAGAGGAGGCATCTGTACGGGCCCCCAGAAGAGGGGTGGGCGGCCCCTGCCCCCCGTTTTTGGTGGTGATGGTGGCATGTCTTCCCCAGGGGGTGGCTTCACCCCAACCTTTTCATGTCCTTGTCCCCCCTGTGCGTCTGTAGTCGCGTTTTGCTGAGAGGGAGATCCCCTCCAGACCACACCGAGCTCCCCAGAGGATGGGCTGTGTGGGGTGGCTGCACGCCTGTTGTACCCCGTAGGACAGAGGGCACTTTCTCCCCGTCATACCCGTACCTGGGCCGCCGGCCATGCTGTCTCCGGAAGGAAGTCCACGTGAGTTGGGGAAGAGGCCGTGGCGCCCCCATCCCCAAAGCCAGGTCTGCAGGAGGACGACCCCGTGCAACTGAGTGAGGCCTGGAATGTTCTTTCTTGTCAGCCTGTCCAGAGCCTGGCAGGGGCCTGCTAGCACATTCGAAACAGTTTCTCCCCGAAGCGGTGGGAACGTCTGCAACGGGATAGAAGCGTGCCATGCTGTCAGGATGAGGAAACAGAACCAGCACATCCTGGGGGAGGAGTTACTACATCAGACAGACCTCCCTCCTTTGAAAATGGCTATAGCTTTGCTGCGTGTCCTCAAAATTCTCTTCATCCCCGTTGACCCGGGCGAGGCGGGCGTTCACACACCCCAACCCGCCGCTCTTGCCAGTTGGCACCGACTGCCCTTGGTCAGAGCCCAGCATCTCTAGGAGACGGCGATTACCCAGCTTTCCGCACAACACGGCCTTGTTTGGTTTAAGCAGCAGCTCATAGAGGATTGCAGTGGATCGCACTGTCTTGATGCGTGTCTGATCTGGAGAAGAGCTCTCTGCCTTGTTAAAATCCGATTGTCCGAGCAGCATGTGATGTGGACGACACATCGCACCCAGCCCGCATCTCCCTATCTGGAGTCCTCGGCGGCCGTGGCTGCTGAGCCCAGCGGGTGTCCTGTTGTGTTTTCGCTGCCACGTGTCCAGCTGCGTCTTCAGAGTCCACCCCCTCCACACCCTGTGGGTGCACACGCTGACCATGCGCACAGG
The DNA here is from genome assembly GCF_022079265.1 of Lynx rufus. NCBI lineage: Eukaryota > Metazoa > Chordata > Mammalia > Carnivora > Felidae > Lynx > Lynx rufus. Next base: position 66,173,477 of record NW_025814825.1, read on the forward strand.
ATGACTCGGAATCAGGTTTATGAGCATGATTTTTTACACTTCTGACAAACTTCGACCCGCATCGTTCCTCGGAAAGGCCACTGCCTTCTCCCAGGTTGTATCTCCACGTTGAGCAGTTGGACCGTGCTCTGGATAGAAAGACGGCTGGGACACCGTGGTATCCGGGCTCCGTTTCGCGCCTTGTGAGAAGGACGTCAGAAGCTGGCCAGGCTCTGCCTGTCCCGTCCCGTCCCCGCCTCCCCCCCGCGGTCATGGCATCCTGTGGACATCCTCCCTTTGTCCCAGATCTTCATCCGTGTTGCAGGCCCCATTTCTGCTCTCCGTGCCCTGTGTGTAGAGTCGGTCACCCGCGCTGCTCACGGAGGCTTGACTTGACTCCCACCGTGTGACGCAGCAGGTGGGTGCCGCCGTCGCTGCCCCGGGCGTGGCTGCCGCCCGCCTCTGCTCCGAGAACAAGCGTTGCTAACGGACGGCACGCATCCGTAGCCCCGCACCTGCCTTCTGTGTGATGACAGCAGTTTCTCACTCTCTGAAAGGGACGTGCCGTCACTGTTCAGCGATCACGCTCCTGGCAATATTCAGAAACATTTATTGTTCTGCAACCAGCATGACTCTCTTCTCTTGCTATTAATCTCGATGAACATCTCTCTTCAACTGTGGCCTCAGTCACTGAAATTTATAAAATAGGATCTCCCAAGGCTTAAATCTCTAATGTCCGTAAAGTCAAGGTATTGACTTCCCCGCCTCGTGCCCAGGTCAAGAATGGCAGCGACGACATCAGGCATGAGGACCGAGCAAGCGCCTGGTCCCTCCTCTTGGCGCTGTCCTGTGCCACGAGCAGCCAGGCACGAGCCAGGCCACGAGCCCTCGGGGCCTGGCCACGTGTCCCTCTGTTGTCGGGCGCCGCCGCACGTAACCCATGCAGGGACCGTCCACGCGAGGCGGTTGTGGAGATGCCGGCAGCTGCAGGGCGGAGCAGGGCTTCCAGGCCTGGTGCCGACATGCCACAGGTGTGCCTGCGAGAAAAACTTCGAAGGTGTAGCCAACTTCCGCTCAGCCTCCCAGGGAGCTCTGCGGTCCTCACGGGGTTCCCGTAAAGTTGATCTAAAACCTCCTTGGAATGGGCTGGGGCGTCCAAGAGGTGACCCAGGAACCTGCCACAACTGATGTGGCTGCCCCACGTGGGTGCCCCCTTTCCTTGGCGCTGGCAGCACAAGGCCCAACGTGGAGTGCCACGCGTTAGCTCCAGCACCGACAGAGCATCGCTGGGAGCTGCTCGTTGAAAATCTCTCTCAGTTTAGGCTGAGTAGAGCAATTGTACCTTTTGGGAAGGAGAGTAAAAAAATGGGTTTGGAATGTGGCAAAACACCACGGAGCTCATTGTGCACTCGTTTCCTTAGGTGGCTTGCGATAAACGCGAACACGAGCTGGCTCGTACTGCAGCCCTTGCTGCGGGGCGGGCTTCTCTTCCCCACCAGAGGAAGGGTTGCTTGCTGCCGTGTGGGGGTTTGGTCCCTTCCTAAGTGCTCGGTTTTCCAGGTTTTCCACAAAGGACTCACTAGCCCACGTAAGACGGTTCGGCAGCCTTCTGGAAGGTGCGCCCTCCCCCCCCCCACTCATTCACCACGGAGGATGGTCAGCCTCCTGTAGGTGAGTCTGGAGACGCCTCGTGGCCCTCCCCCACAAGAGCACCCTTCCGCTCATCCTCAGACAGAATTTGCTAAATGCAGTTCAAAGGCGATCAATACATCGCACAGAGAGTTTCCCCACTTTTTTCTAAACAAACGCATTCCTGAGGAGTTAGTTTATTCACAGATTGCCACGAGCGTTAATGACCCCCCGAGTCTTGTTCTGCCAGTCACCCAGATGGCTGTTGATAAAGATTTAGCATCATGTTCTAAGTGTCAGGGCTGTCAGTGGGGCTGAACCATTTGACCAGAAGAAAAAAACGCACAGGGAGCTATTGATTACAGCTTCCCGGTGTCACTTGTTCACCAGGATTTAGGTATTGATGAGGCCGCGAGTGAAAACAAGCCCTCTCCCTTGTGGGCTGCTACCACAAGAACAAAGGCGAAGTTGGAAAAAATATTCAGCCAGCACCAGAATCAGAGGGATTCCATTATTGATTGAAAGGCCCCTTCGTGTTATTTTTGTTGGAGACAAATCTATGGGTTTGGAAGTTTTATAGCACTTGAGAAACAGTCTGTGTAAGTGATGGATTCAGTATTGGATGAATTAGATTTCACAGCGTGAAGATTTCAATGCAGCTGTGATATTATGAGCTGCTTGGTTATTGATAAAAATTACATTTTATGCAGTACAGGCTTTCAAGAAGAGGGTGTAGAGGGTATGGATCCTTTGAAATGTCCATAGGGCGCAAATACATTTTGGCGGCCTTGGTTATTTTCGTCGTCTGAGATCTGCCACCAAAGTCAACACGGACAGAAGCGGTGCTCCCTGCCTCTTGTGTAAAAATCGTGCGTCTTTGGCAAGCGACCCGCTGTCCCGCAGTTGCTGCCCAAGATGAAGCCTGGCCGGGGCGGTGGCCATCACTGCCTTTCCACGGGAGTAGGGCTGTGGTCTGTGGGACACACGGAGCAGGGAGGAAAATCAGAGCCCGCCCGTGAAGTCAGCGTTGGGTGGGGAAATTGAATCGGTACCTAAAAACATCTGTGAAACTAGCTCGAATCTTTATCGGTCAGAACTTGAGTTTCACATTGTTGTGTCCTCGAAGCAATTATTAATGTGACTGTTTCTTGTATTTGATAAAAACCCTCAATCAAAGTCAATATTCCAGACTTGAAATGTTGTGATTCTCCCCCCCAAGATGACGGGGATGGTTGGCTGCTTGCGGGACGGGGCGGCAGCGGGCGCTTTCCCGGTGTGTGAAATGGCACAGACGGGAAGCCAGCTCTCCCCAGACCCGCCCTGACCCTGCGACTTGTCCTTAGATCCCCTGAGACTGCATGCGTTCCCATGGCAACCCAAACTTGCAGTCAGAATAGGGACTGGTTTGTGATGCGGGAGAAGTTAGGTTCTCAGCATCCGAGCCAGGTTACCCACAAGGCCAGCGATCCCCCTCGGGCAGCTGGTGGAGAGGCCATGTGCAGGCGCCGGGTTCCGCCCCCGCTGGGCTGGACTCCCCTCCTTGCCCCTAAACTGCCGTGGGAACTTGGGCAGGAAATGTAACCCAAGGCTGACCGTGCCTGGCCTGAGGCTTGTTGGAGGCTGTGTGATGTGCCACAGCGGGCACAGGCCACATTCTCCCTGGTGGTGTCGTTGAGTGCTGGGTCCGGGGTGGGGCTGGGGACGTGCCCTCTGCCCAGAGACAGGTGTGGCTCGGGGCCTACTGGGGGGCACTCTAGGCGGGTTGTTTTGTGTGACGGGCTGAGGTGGGTGCACGGCCACAGGGCAGCTAGACGCCATGAGAAGAGACCCCAGGTACGTGTGTTCAGCCACTTTCCTAGAAACTCAGCTGACTGGTGGCTGGTCGCTGGTCGCTTTGTGCAGTTCGGGTCTTTGGAGTTGGAGCTTGGGGGTAGGGGACGTGAATCTTCTCTCTGTTGAGCTGCAGACTTAGTAGAGGGATTCTGAGAAACTCTCACCCTTCAGGGCCCTGCAGGAGTGGCCGTTTTTCCTTGCAGGACATTTGGAGCACGACAGCCACATGTGACTGCACGGAGAGGGGCTGGGGACAGCAGGTCTGGGGCTTCAGGAGGTGAGGCAGGATGGGAGCTGAGCGGTCCCTGGGTACCACCCGGCTCCCTTCCAGGGTGGGGTCCGCTGAGGGTCTGTCTCCAGAGCGGGGACAGTTCCTATAGCTGTGCTGGCTGGCTGTTCATGGAGCACTGCTGTGATCTGCACAACAATGAGAACCGTCACCCTAGCATGTCCTGGGCCTTCCGTGACTGACCACCCACGTCCCTGCACCCCAGTCAAGACCCAGGCCACTTAGGAATGAGGGCTGTTTTACCCGGGACCCCTGGGCAGACCGTCTCCTGAGAGGTTTGAACTCTGCTGAGAATCCACCAGATGTCCTGTCCTGGGAAGTCTTGGGTTCTGAGTAACTGCTTGTCGGGGCCTTTAAGCAAAATGACCATTCATCCCCCAGAGCCCCCACTGTGGGAACACGGTGTGCCCCCTGCAGTTGGCATGCTCTAAATAGTGCCCACTGGCCACCAGGGAGGCGAGGTCAGCAACTTGAGACAGGCTCCTGTCCACTCTGGCTTTAAGGGGCCATGAGTTCCTTCCCTTTCTTTTCCTCCTGTGTCCTGGGCCAGCTGTGTAGTGGATAAAGGACAGCAGGGTATTAGCTTTATTCAAATAAAAGCTCAACTCGAGAGGTGCTGTGGCCACAGTGGGCTTCCCAGGAATTCTGGCTGGAATGAGCCCCCCTTCCCTGTTATCAGCCCAGCAGAGGCAGGTGCTGACAACATCTGTGCTGCAGGGCAGACAGGTCCCCGCGCAGGACCCCACCTGGTGCCGGGAATTCCCGTGCCTTCACCCCAGGATGGCTGGTCAGGGAGTCCTCCCCGCCTCAGGCCGGGGGTAAAGGATGCGGTGCTGGGTCCCTTCTTCCGGTGGGTGTCCCACCCCATGGAAATCAAAAGCAGGGGCAAGGCGCACCGTGCCCACCCTCCACAGTGGACTCCGTCCTGAGAACAGACCCTGAGCAGGTCTGCCAGCGGACATCCTTGGAGCTCCTGTCGGTGCAGCCCAGGCCAGTGGCGGGACGACCCAGGCGCTCCCCTGGGGACCGCTGCTGAAAGGGACCCCCCTACCCTTGGGGAGGATAGAGGTCTTCTCTGCTGGGAGAATTGACTACAGGGAGTGTGTTAGATGGGATTGTTGGCCTGCGTGTGGCTGCAGGAATAACGAACCACCCATGTGACCGTGGTCCCTACTCAAATCCAGGACCTGTGAGCGAGCTCTGGTATCCAGTTTGGGATGTGGAGGACCAGACACCCATGGGTCTGCCCTGTGCCGGCCCCAGGCAAGGGCAGAAGGACTGCAGGGCACGGGGGGAAGAGTCCTGTCCTTGGGGCATCAGGGTGTGGTAGGGAGACCTGCCTGCCATGTGGGCCCACCTCCTCCGGGGCTGCAGGCCAGCCTGCCTTCCTCCGGGACTAGTATCGCAGCATGTCGAGCTGCCGGTAAGTTGGATTGGCAGTGTTTGGCGAAGGCCCTGGGCGAGCAGAGCCCAGCCCTCACTTCCTTTTCCTGGTGTGTCCCAGTGATGCACGGCACCCAGACAGCCGTCACCGTCCCTGGTCCTGGCAGTGGGTCCTTTTAACGGCGGGTTGGCTTCTCTTTGTAGGATTGTATTTGGATTTTCGTCATGAGGTGGTCTTGCTTTTAGTGAAGTCGTTGTGTTGATTAAGCACCTGACTCCTCCGTCTGTCTCCAGAGGTGGGTGCACAGGGAGGCCCCAGCGCCCTGGGGAGGGCTGCGGGTGGGCACGGCCCTGGGTCTCGAGTCCTCAGGGATGCTGTTGGCCAGCCTGTCCCAGTCCAGGTATCCAGGGGCCAGATGGTGGCAGCGGCTGCTCAGGTGAGAACAGACGAGGACTAGAGTTTCTCAAACTTCCAAGTATCCCGGGATTAAGGAAGGGAGACGCACTCCCAGTGCAATGCAGAGCATGAAGCAGGTCAGCAAACCTTCCCTATGAAGGGCCTGGTAGTAAATACTTTGTTCTGCAACAGCAGCCCCAGACAACATGGCTGTGTTCCAATAAAACTTTATTTACAAAAGCAGGTAGGGACTGTGCCAGTTTGCCACATTTTTCCAGTGCCTTGCGTGAGTATGGTCTTCCCTGAAGGTTCCTGTCACTTCTCCAAATGTTTGCGAATTTTACCTACCGCCCCATAACTTGGAAATGTGATTTTGAAATTTGTAAGCGTGTGCCGCAAATTACTTACCAAAGACCGTTTTCTCCTTCCGAACGTTGGTATGAAGGGATTCTCTGGAAAATGCCGTTCATTTGCCTTGGAGCGTCGTGTCCGTCCTCGGCCCGTGCCGAGACCCCCAGAGACCAAGGGGTGCACAGCGCCGAGGCGGCCAGCCGGGGGCCTGCACGTCACTGTGGTCAAGGGCCTTGCTCTGGATGCCGAGAGACCTTGCGGGCCCCGAGCCCAGACTGACAGGGTCCCCTCTCTGTCTTGCAGCTTCCCATCCTCATCCCGTGCCACAGAGTGGTCTGCAGTAGTGGAGCCATGGGCAACTACTCCGCAGGCCGGGCCACGAAGGAGTGGCTTCTCGCCCACGAGGGCCGCCTGGCAGAGAAGCCGAGCTGTCCGGGAGGCTCCCGTGGGGGTGGCATCCCCCGCCCCCAGCCTGCTGGCGGAACGGAGGACTTGTGGGAGTAAATACTTGAGTGACACATAAAGGTTCTAGCACATTGGAGGTGGTCTGTGCGGTATTAAAAGAACTGAACGTGTCCTGGGGGACATAGCGTGTGTGCCTTTTCTTGTTTCCACATTTTACGGCAGAGTGAGTTCAGAGGACTGGCCGTTGTTCATTGTTTGTTTCTCTCTCACACCGTCGTCGTTCCATTTCTAATGTCTGTTAACACAGGGATAAGAAAGTGGGGGGCCCGGCAAGCCTGAGAGCCACCGTCCGGGCAGGTGGGAGCATCCGGCACCCGCCAGGGCCCTGGCCCCCCCCGGCGCAGGCCTGTCCCCCTGAGAAGCTGGCCTCCCCGGCTCCCCTCTCTGCTTAGCCATTGAGGCTGCCGGGACGGTGTCTCCTGCTCAGGCCTTCCTGAGGGAGGCCCGGCCGCGGAAACCAGTGCTCATGGAGGTTTTCTAGCGATGTTCTTCTCACCGCCGGAAAACCAGTGCAGGATGCACACCCTTTGGGTTGTATCAGTTGAATGGAAACGAACCACTTACCAAAGTGATTTGGGAAAAGAAGTAGCTCCTTGAGATGAGTTTGGTCGAAATGGCTTCTTCCCGAGGGCGGAGGGTGGAGGGTCTTCCTCGGGCCCTAGCCCCTCTCCTGCCGCTGCTGACCTTTGTGCGCTCCAAATGGAAGGTGACGATAGAGCCTAAGAGTCAGAGGTCACACAAGAAGGGGGGGGGGGGGGTCTGGTCCTGTCGCTGGCAGCAGAGAAGAGTGTTTCCAACCAAGTGCCACCGTCCGATGCTTCATTATCGCATTGTCATTTTCTCCTTATAATTAACCGTACCTGAGAAACACGAGGAAAACTTGCAGCTATGCATGTGGATAAATAAGAATAGAGCGTATGATGTATGGAGAAAATAAACTCCACCCCACTGTGCAGGAGAGAGCTGTATTTTTGTCAGGGGTTCCTGTGACAACGCAAACCCCAGCAGGGAAGCTCAGGTGCTTTGTATGTGTCACCGAGAGCCTGGGTGAATATACAGCCTGTAATGCGCATGGTTTGGGCGTATTTTAAATTCCATGTTACCTTCACGCCGGTAAAGGAACGGTGCCTGATGTAAACAGACTTTAGGCTTTTCTCACCAATTTGCAATTTGTTATATCCTTTTATTATGTCAACCAAATTCTGGGTCTTTCCCCTCAAAAATAAAGTGGTAGGACCATTACTGCATCACCTTCTGATTTCCATCCTTCTCCCTGCTGCTGTCTCAAAGCCCGCCGTCCGGCGCCCGCAGTGGCCACGTGGAGGTCTGATTTCCGAACAGGCTGCGGGGCCACCTTGCTTCGCCGAGCCCCTTGGCAAGCTTCGACAGCTGTAAGCACGCCCTCCCGGCGTCTCCACGTGCGAGCAGAGGGGCCCGTTTCTGTGTTTCTGACGTGTTGGGAAGGCGAGTGGGGGTCCAGGGTGCACTTTGCATTTGGGGACTGCGGAAGTGGTTGTGTTGTAAATTCTGTGAGGAAAATGCTTTTCTCCAGGAACTGACGGTCACCAAGAAATGCGGTCGTGCTCTGCCCTGAACGGGCCGGAAAACTGTGGTCCTCACAGGCAGCAGCTCTGGCCTCGCTGGCCCGGGTGTGGGTTTCGTCCGAGTGCTTTCCAATAGAGGGCACCATAGCAGTGCACTAGGCTGTGGTCGGGAGACCCCCAGTCGCCACGTCTGTCTGAGGACGGACTTGAGAGTGGGGGCAGAGGGAGCTCTGCGATCGGCTCTGTGCCGGTCCCGCGGAGCACGGGGTGCCGTCGGTGCTGCTGGCAGACCCTGGCGATGCTCCGCGTGTCCCGTGCCGCCCGCATGCCGTGCACCCCAGCCACCTCCCGGGCCAGGAAGGTGTGGGTCCCTGACACGCCGCGTGCCTCCCACCGATCCCCAGATCCCCGGGTGGGCTCCCAGGGAGGGTTCCTGAGTCGGACAGCCACACGCGGGCGTGCCTACAAGGCCCACGTCCCCGGCGGGGCTCGGCTACTTGCGGCCGGGGACCCGCCCATCAGAGCAGACCGAGGTGACCCCGCAGCCCCTCGTGGCCTGGCACCGCCTGCTTGGGCCGTGCCCTTGGTGCAGTACAGACCGCATCCCGTTTTCTGCCTCCCAGGGCTTCCTCGGCCCTGTCAGAACGGGCCTGATAGATGCCCCGAGGTTCCTGCTGACAGAGGCACGGCCGTGTACCGCTCCAAGGACAAGCTGTGCGGGGGCCCACATGAAAAGCCAGCACGGTCGCCTAGAGCCACTGCTGCTCAAGGTTGCAGTGCGGCTTATGGAAATAAGGAGGAAAAGGAAAGGCACAAAGAAACACAAAAATACTTTCCAAATAAAAAGAAATGTGGAAACAAGAATTAGTCGTGTTCTTCGGCCTCAGCCTCGGGTCCCCTGCACTAACGTGGCGCATGGTACTTTGAACGCAGACACGGAGACCCACGGGGGCGGGACAGCTGGCTCCGGGCAGCGGCTGTTGTTTGCTGTTCTCCCCCGTTTCCAGAGACCAGGACGATGAGAGGTTCAGAGAAAACGGTTGTTTTTGCGGAACCACGTGCATACGGTACGGATGCCCTTGGCCACGCAGGAGCCGAGGTTTCCAACGGGTGGCTGGGTTCTCCGGTGCCTTTTCCGTGTGGAGAAGCCCACCATCGTCCACCGCGTCCTCTGGCTGCATCGAGGTCCGAAGTGACAGCACGGGTCTGCCGCCATTGTGCCCAGAGAAGAAACCTCGCGGTGTCTTGTGTGGTCAGGGGCTGGAGGGGATGTGGCAGAAGACAGAGCCACAGACCACGTGGGTCCTCTGCTCCCAGTTCTAGATACAAAGGGTGCGGGCAGGGCCCATTCTGGAGAACGCAGGTAAGCTCACCTCGCAAGCGACTTAGTTGGGGCTTTTAATCCTTGTCTGCTTCTTAGCAGAAGCGTTGATTGAACAACCTCGAGAGACTGAAGCCGTTTCTAACCCAAATGTCTTTGGGAACAAGTTTTCTTCCAAGTCTCCTGTCTGCACACGGCGTGCTCACACAGTCGCCTCTTTCGGGTGGCCAGGCAGGTGTGTCGAGTGCAGGTGTGTTTATGTCAAAACCATCGTTTAACCCGGTCATGAACAACAACGTTGTCCCAGAACTTCCTTCAAAACTGTAATATGGGAACAAAACCCTGTTCGAGGGGGTTGCTGCAAAACCTAAGTGGTGGCTCGATCCAGCCGGTCCCGGCGGGGTCTGCGTGTGCTGCTCCAGATGTCCTTGTCCTCCCTGCTGTGGGCCCGGCAGGGGCAGGCGGGCACTGCTGGCCGTGTCTCCTGCCATCGGCACCCACAGCCATGACCACGGGCGGCCGCGCCGGCCCCAGCCTCGGCCACGGTTGGAGCAGGTGGGACGTCACGGCCGAACCGACGTGAAGACTGTTCAGAGCTTGCCGGAGGTCTTTGTGCGATTTGGGTTTCAGGCCGCACACAGAGGACTCTGAAGTGACAAATGACTTCACGTGGGACACACACAAAGAGTTTATTCCACTCAGAACACTGTCCTGTAAGGGCGGGAAACTAAGGCCTTCTCCGTGGTCCGAGAGCCGCCGTGTGTCTGGGCGTCCCAGTGCATCCTTTGCGTGTTTTCTTGCTGCTGTGCCGGCCGTGGGGTCACAGAGGGGGATTTAACTTGGCTTGGTCTCCTTCGGCCCGTGTGCGGTTGCTTTCTCGTTCGCCAGCGTTTGATGGAGAGTTTGTGTTTAGGAAACTGAAGTTCACGTCAATTTTGCCCGTTATCAGTTTGAAAGACGTGGAGATTTAAACGAAGCCCTGCCATGCAGCCCCTGGCTGTCTGTCCGTCCGTCTGTCTGAAGGAAAGGAGGTGACGGTTGAAAGGCAGGCCCAGAGCCTGGAGAAAGTGCAGGTCCCGACGCGTCTGTGAGCGGCTGAGGGCAGCTGTGCAGGGTCCGCGGACGCCGTGGCTCCAGCTGCCGACAGACGAGCACGTCTGGCCTCCATCAGCCGGCCGGCTCCGCGGGCTGGGGGGCGAGGCGCAGGCCAGGGGCCCGGACAGCAAGGCGCTGCGGGATACAGAGCCCAGCCTGATGAAAGGACGTCGTTAACGAGTCTTTAAAGTTGTCTCAGTGTTTTTTCATGGAAAAAAGCCACAAGAAGAAGATTCCGCATGGACGCTAGTTAAGATCGATCACGAAAAATGCGGCACTGGGGTCATAGGGCACCTTCACAGAGCCTCGTGTTCAGCACCCTGTTCTGAGCCGCCTTCCTGGGTTCCTGGTGAGCGCAGCTCGTCTGTGGGTGTCGGTGCTCGGCCGGACCAGGGGCCCCGCGTCTGAGGACGTGAGAAGGAACTTCAGTGCCCTCGTCATTGTGAACTCTGGTGCCACTGGGGCGGAAATGACTCTGCTGGCTGCCAGCCATCCTGGGGATCGCTCTGCACGGCTTTTCCTCGTATGTGTGGTTCCTGCCCACGCACACCCTTCCTGGGGCGAGGGGTGCAAGGGGCACAGGAGAGAGGCCAGGGACTTTGTCTCCCCTCTTTCCTTGCCTCTCAGAGGTGGAGTCCAACCCCCCCCCCCCCCGGTGGGCACACCACCGCACACACACACACACCTGAGGCTTTCCTTAAGTCTCCCGCTACACGTCACTTCTGTTTGGTTCCCAAACATGAGCAATATGTTTGCTTCCAGATTGGTTTGTTGACTTAAATTAAGAAAAACCCAGCTGGAGAAAATATCAGTGTCCAAACATTAAGCAACATGTGATACTGTGCAAAAAGTCTTGCTTTTGCATGTTTTGACGGCCATGGCTCCGAGCAGAAGTGGATGCCTGTGTGAGGCTCTTGGCAGGCAGTGCAGGGGCAGGTATGCAGGGCTGGGCTGCACTCCCCAGCAGGCGGTTCGGGCCCCGGGCCCTGTGGGAAAGCCCTGGAGCCTGGGGCACCCCCAGCCCCAGGCACATCTCCGAGGGACCTTCAGAGGGGAGTCTGAATCTGTGCCCAGGAAGGAAGGGCCAGCCCTGGCCATCTTTGGGATTTAATCAGTCGAGAGCCCGAGAGAGCAGGCTAGAGAGCCCTGACCACCCGCTCACCTGGCAACCACACGAGGGGCATCCTGTGCCGTGTGCGGCCCACCAGGTGAGGGAGGCCCACGGGACAGAGGAGGCTGGGGGCTGGGCTGAGCTCACAGCCCTTGTGGATGGGTTCCTTTGGGGAGTGAGACAGACCCCCCCCGGTAGTGTTAAACTTGTGACAGCTTGGAGATCCTTCCAGATATAGATCCTTCCAGATAAGCGTGCGGTGCTCCTGCTGAACGCAGATCCTCAGTGCCAGATGGTTCCAGTCCAACCAGAGCAAGCTCGACCTGGGCCCGGCACGTTCTCCGGATGCTTCCTTCACAGACCTTGCTTTGCTCCCAAAAAGGGGAAGTACTCTGAGCAGAAACCTGTGTGTGAGAGGCCGCGTCTGGGCAGAGCCCTCACCGTCGTGGCTGCTGTGCTTACCCCGCTGGAGCGGCCCTTCTTGGATGTCCTGTGGGCCTCCCTGCAGCCGCCTCCCCTGAGGACCTTCCCCTGTAACGGGGAACGTCTGTGTCCTCTTGTTCACACCTGTCTGAGTGCCGACTACGGGGACCTGCTCCTTCCTCCCTTCTGTGTTCTCGCTGCTCCGGGTGGGCCTTCCGGATCCATCTTTCCTCCTCTTGTCCTTCAGGTATTGCTGAGTTCCTGTCGCACTTGCTGCGCTCTGCAGGGCGTCTGTATCCGGGGATGGGGTCACACTGTGTATCCCTGGACACAGCCCACAGCTCCCAGCACCCCCCAGACAGTCCCCCCGCCCCCGGAAGGAGGCGGTGGGGTGGGGCTGCTTCGGCCCCATTGCTCTCATCAGCAAGAGTCGAGAGCGGGGTCCTGGGCACGTTGAAAGACGAGGGCAGGAACGTGAGCCGGGGGACAGCCCGTGAGCTGGGAAGAGGGCTGTGGCTTGGCAGGCCCGTGAACCCATACCTGCCATCTGGATGCACCGGCCTGGGGAGCCCACCCTTTGCTGTACTCAAATTCAAACCTAGTATGGGCAGGTGTTCCTAGGATGTTCTCTTCACGGTAGTTCTGCTCTTTCTAGAATTTCAGTATTCTCCCCCAAGTGGTCTTCTGTACCACAATTTAGACCATTTTTCTTGGGAAAAGGGCTTTCGTGGCTTCACAGGCTTTGGCTGTGATCCTCTCTTCCTATGCAGCCTCCCCAGGTGACCCTGCCCTGATGACCCCATCAAGTGTGCGGGACAGCTTAAGTCTGGGCTCACAGGTTACTCGCCTCAGCTGAGACCCTTGCTGAAGAGGGCAGAGCAGTAGCCGTGACCACACCTGACCACACTGTCCACCTTACTGGCCCCGTCAGAGTCTCCAGTCAAGTGAGGTGGATGGAAGAAAAGTCCTGAGCCAGAAATGGAACATTCTAGAACATTCTGGAGCCAGCTCCCACAGAGCCGGTGGAAGAGCTGTTGGCTGGAAGTCAGTCTGGTCGTGGAATGAAGAGGCCACCCAGGCCCTGCACACAGGTGCACAGACAGCCTCCCACTTTGGGGTGGGAGGGCGGTGCCTTCCCGAGACCCTGTTCCACTGTGGGTGGTCCTCAGAGCCCCCGGGCCCCATGCCAGTGGGTCCCCATCCCTCTCCTGGGACACAGCAGCAGGCTGTGGTTCCCCCCTTCTCCCCAGCAGAGGCCCTCCGTCTTTGTGTTCACCATCCTCCAGCCGTGCCTGGGAGCATCTTAGCCTGGCCAAGGGCTACACCCAGGGCAGAGAGTGGGCCCAGAGTGTGCCAGCCCCTGACCCTGTGCCTTCAGAGGTCACGGAGCCCCAGTCCACTGAACACATGACCACGCCCAGACACACAACCTCCACCTCTGTGAGGACGGTGTCTGCGGATGTCCGTGCCAACCTTGAACTGGGTGGAACAGGCGTCTGGAAAGGAGAGAGGAGGCCCCCAAGGAGGGCTGTGCCCAGGAACCACAGTCTGTTCCTCAGGACCCCTCCTGGCCACCAAAGGATGTGTCTCTGTTCCAGGTGGCGTGCAGATGGTCCAGCCTCACCGCCCGTACGTGGAAAGGCCTGTGGCGGCGTGGCCCTCGGGTAAGTGTGGGGATCAGGGAGCAGCTCGTGCAGATCGTCACTCCTCGGCCCCCATGCACGGCAGCACAGGGCAGGTGAGGGGCAGCAGGGAGCCCAGTGAGGGGAAAAGACGGAGCAGGGACCTCAGGCCAACTCTGCCGTGCGGGTTTCCGTGCACTCCTTGCCACTAGATTTGGTCCAGGTTATCTAGGGACACCAGTCCGGGGTCTCCTTCCTGATTCCAGGGTCTCGGTCCTGAGTGACCAGGTGCAGAAGCCGGCGGTGAGCCTGGGGCCCAAGACGCCAGGGCACCCCCTGCGCTATCTCCACAAGGTGCCTTTCAGCTCGTCCCGGCCGCGGACAGGTGTCAGGTAGCGAGCCTGGAGCGTGAGCGACGTCGGGGCTCACCGGGAGGCTGTGCACAGCTGCCGCTGAGGACGGCAGGGGGAGCGGCCGGTGCGGCCGGCCTGGGACAGGTGGGGGCTGGCTGCCCCACGGAGGGGCCTCCTTCAGCCCCTGTTAACGCTTGCCTCCGGGGGCGTCCCGTGTTCCTCTCCACCGTCCTCCTCGTGGCTGGACCCAGCTCTTGACCAAGGCCCAAGGCAGCCTGTCTCCTCCTGTTAGGACGCATCTGCTGGGACGCCGCCTCCCTCCTGGCGTGGGTTCGCATCTTGCCCCGACTCCTGGGAAACGCCCGGCACTGCCGGAGCCCTTTCTTGGAGCCGGGACCTCCCTCTCCGTGCAGGTGCACAGGTACTCTGGGCTCAGGTGGCATAAACCAGCCCCGCCAGCGAGGCACTGGCTGCACGTGGCATTCTGCTGGGACGGCCCATGAGCATGGTCTCCCCAGAACCTACGGGCCAGCACGCGCCGGGCCCGCCCTGCACCCCACTGCCTCTCAGACCTCAGCAGAGCCCCAGGGTGTGCGCCCAGACACACGGCTCCCGGCTTCCTCTGCCAGGCAGGCTCTCGTGTCCCTGTCACCCATGGCCACTCTGCCCCTTCTCCCAGGAGGCGGGGTCCGCGTGGACCTCCCTGCAGGAGTGCTCCCCTCAGAATGCTCTGCCCCCTGTGCCCCACCCTGGGGAGGCCTCCCAAGACACCTGCTGGGACGGCCAGCTCTCCATCCTCTGTCCTGTCCTTTTCCTCCAAGCACAGCCACCAGTTTGCCGAGGATTGCTTGTCTGTCTGCTCGTAGGCCGAGCAGAGCTCCTGGGGACAGCAAGGCCTGGACGCCGGCCCCAGGCCCGCAGGCAAGGCCATCCTCTACCTGCCACCCCAATCAGCAGGGCCTCAATTCACCCGGAGCCGCCCATGCCTCACGCTTTGGCACCATAGTCCCTGCCCCACCCCGCCCCAGCCTCTGCCGACAGCCTTTCCTGGCACAGACCCCCATCTCCTACCTGCTTCCTAACCTTTCTTGAGCCCAGCAGATCCCACGGCCCACGTTCCATGAGCTGGTAGAGACAGGCTCTACCTTGAATAGAGCTGTCCCACTGCTTCCTCTGTCCTACAGGTAGGGAAATAAGCCCAAGGTTTCAGGACTTGTCTAAGGCTACAGGCAAGTGCATTGCAGAGCCAGAAGAGGGACTTGGGGGGAGAACAGGACCAGGGAAGGCGTGGTCAGCACCCAACCTGACGCAGGCAGGTCCTCGGGGTGGAGTTTGCACAGCAGCCGGGATGGGGCTCACCTTGGAGAGACTGTCCCGTGTGACAGAGAGCCCAGAAGACTCTCCAGGCCACGTAAAAGTAAAGGTAGCAGTAACAGAATCATCCCTCCAAAGAAACAGGAGTTGGTGGAGGATGTTCCTCAAAGTTGTGCTTATGATACTAAAAAAGGAATCACTCCGACGGTCCGTCAGTAAGAGACCGGGTCAAATCCGTCGGGACGTTGATTTGGGAAGGGGTGAGGTGTTTAGCCTCAGCCTCCGTGTATCTTCCTGGACGGCCCGCCTCTGGCGCAGGGAAGGAAAGTTGGCACAAAGCCTCACAGTGTATGTACCTGCCCCAAGAAGAAGGGGCTGGAAGGTTCTACTGTGTGTGCGTGACCGCTTTCTCTGCAGAAGGGGTCTTCTGAGCCCCTTCCTCACACCAGGGGCTACACCGGTGTGATTGGGGGCATGTGTGACTTCTGCAAGGAGGGAGAGAGGAGCCATTCTCAGTGTTTTGGAAACTCAAGAGCCCTGGTATCTGCAATTCCCCCCCTGGTGCTGTGGGCGCCCGCCCTGTGACCCCCAGCCTCTCCGAGGACCTCTAGAACCCAAGTTGAGACCCCACAGGTGGGATGTGGCTTCTGACAGCCCCCTGGGTCTGGGCCAACAACGTGGTAGAGACAGGCTGACAGAGGACCCTGTGTTCCTCAGGAAGTAAGTTCTCCATTTGAAGAGGGTGTTCCCAAGGAAGTTTCCAGGAGTGTTTCTATTGATTTTTGTTTGCTTTCCTGGAAAAAGCACAGGATCCAAGGAGGAGTGACATTTGAAGTGTCTGGTTCATAGAAGGGGTGGGCACAGCTATGCTATGCCAGCCCCCACGGGCTGTCTTCAAGGGACAGTCACGGTTCTGATGAGACATTGTGAAGCAGTGCTTGTAGGCCAGAGTCCATAACGTGGAGGGAACAGGTGTCTGTCCCCAGCCCAAAAGAATGGGAGTACCTTACATTTGGCCAAGGGCTCTCTTTCTTAGAGTTTTAATGGCTTAACTTACCTACACTAGGCCCTGTGGGAGCAGATCACAGGGGCAGCAGACTCCTAGGTGGAGATTAGTGTCTCCCCACCAGCTTTCTTGGCTCGAGTCAGGCCTCAGCCCTGGCGGGGGGGGGGGGGGGGTGCAGGTACACGGGAGGATCTGGAGAGGGCTCCGCCTGGGTGCATTCTGATTTACGTACCTGCTTTTCCATCCCATCTCCTGAGGCTGTGCCATCTCCCCCAAGAGCCTGGCTCGGGGGCCCCGAGGTAAGCCGTGGGTGACGGGACTTTTCTCGCTGGCATCGGAGCCTTGGGGGACACCAGTGGGTCTGTGCTGCACAGTTGCATGCATTGGGCACATGCCTCAGGAATGGGGAGGAGCTGTTTTCTTGGGCATGATTCCTGGAGATTCTGGTGTCATCATTGGTTCTGTCCAGAGTGTGGCTTTCGAGTTCCAGAGTGGCAGAGAATGTGTCTGATAGGGAATTTGGAAATCACCACCCAGCATCATTTACTTCCCAGCTGGCTTCCGAAAGCAGCAGTGGATGAACATTACCAGAAAACCCTGGCTGACCAGAGCTGGTCCCGGCACCACGCGGGGCTGACCGGGGGTGCGGGGGTGCTGGGGTGCTGGCAAGAGGCCCTCACTCGTCCACCACCTCCGCGGGGCCCTGGGACGGGTCCTCGCCAACCGCACGTGGCCATGCCGACCCCCAGGGCCACCTCGGGAGCCTGCCCTGGTCCGGAGCCTCCTCGCGGGCATTTGTGTGCAGACACCTGAAGGCCAGGGGGGAAGGGGTGTAAAATAAGACACCATCTGAGCGGAGAAGGGGCCCGAGCACAAGGGCCCACAGCGGGGAGCATCGGAGGGGGTGGTGGCGGTACAGACATTGGGACAGAACAACTAAAATCTCGTTTATCAGGTTATCGCATGAGGGCAGGAGGCATTTTCCCCTGTTTCTCAATGCGTTTTATAAAACAGAAGCTGTCAACAGTGGAAGATGTGAAAGGCAGGGATGTGCCAGCCTCATTGCTTCCTGCACTGGAAGCCTGTGACTCTGCTGCTTTTCCCAGAAACAGGTGCGTCCAGAGCAGTGGCCAAGAGCCGCCCGGGGTCCACGTCCCCACCCTCGCCACTGCCTCGGCCCCCCCTGCACACCACGAAGGACCCGCCCCACCTCTGACTCTGGGTGACAACAAGGGCTGAGACAGAGGTAGGCAGCATGGTGCCTGGCGGGCAGGGGGGACATTCAGCTAAGAACTTTATAATTTTGTTAGAATAAACTATTACAGGGTTGCTTGGGTGGCTCAGTGGGTTGAATGGCCAGCTTCGGCTCAGGTCGTGATCTCGTGGTCCACGAGTTTGAGCCCCGTGTCGGGCTCTGTGCTGACGGCTCGGAGCCTGGAGCCCGCTTCTGTTTCTGTGTCTCCCTCTCTCTCTGCCCCTTCCCTGCTCATACTCTGTCTCTGTCTCTCAAAAATGAATAAACGTTAAAAAAAATTTTTAATTTAAAATAAATAAATAAATGAGTAAAAATTTTAAAAATTAGGATAAACTATTATACGATTTTATGACAGAAAACACATTCTATGTAATGCAGATCAAGTTACTTTAAACCTGTAGTGGTGCTGAGAAAAGCTAGAGATCGTACCTCTGACAGTTGCTGAATCTTTTCCCTCTCTCTCTCCCCAAGAAGGGAGGAGAGTTCCGGTTCCTCCCTACCACTCTGACTCCAGAGTGCTCACACGTTGGATGTTCTACGTACGCCAAGGGGTCCCCCACCCCGGGGGTTGGAAAGTCAGTTCTCTCTTACCTGTAACCCCGCAAGAGAAGCAAAGCCACCTGCTGGCCTCCAGGGTGCACGTGCAAGTGTGTGCGGTCGTTGTCTGGAGGGCCGACTGTGTCCTCCAGCCGCGGACTCAGAGTCACCCGGCTCCAGCCAGACGCACATCTGGGCCTCCACGGGACCTCCACCAGAGGCACATCGAGCGGCAGGGAGGGCGTTCGCTTTGAGCACGCGGCTCCGCTCCCCTGCGGCCGAGGCACCCGACTCCTCCCGCTCCGTCTCCAGACCAGGACGCTCCATGCAGTGCCGAGAACCCGCGTTTAGCTGCCTTCTCTTCGACGTGAAGCATCTGAACATTACAACACCAAGAGGGATGTAGCTGTCGGTACCTCTCCACGCAAACATCGGACTTCTGCACCAGGAGGCAGCGTGACAGGTACTCTGTAGTTTCCAGCGAGTTGGTCTCAGATGTAGATGAGCAGGATTTCCCGGGAAGGGATGGAACCCTGTGGTGGGCTCGGCCCGAACCTGCCGGGGCATCGCAGGTGCCTTTGTGGCTGACTGTGGGTCCCACCTGCCCCTTCCCTATCCCACCGGCACCCCAGTCCAGGAGGGTCTCTCCAAGCCTGCCCTCCCAGCAAGGGGCCTCGGGCTACACTCAGCCGACGTCCATAACGCTGCCTCTGAACTTGAGCCGCTGTGGCATCCTCCTTGCTGCGAGAACAGCACCATGTTTGAACTCTCTCCCAGAAGCCCCTCAAGCCAGGAATCTCGTTCCCGTTGTGCTGGGGAAAGGTGACGATGATGCTCAGACATGACGTATGCATAAATGGTAGATCTTGTTTAAAAAAAAAAAAAACGTCTGCGGAGCAAGGCACTACAGTGATCACTCAGCATGAGTAGTTGAAACTTCTTTTCTGTGTTTCTCTGTGTATTCTAAATTTTTGCAATGCAAATGTGTTAATGGCTCTGATTATAAGAACAGTGTATTTACTGGGTTAAGAAGGGCCCCCCGACAGATGTCTTAAGACCGTACTGGCCGCTGCAGTCTAATCTCAAGACGACATGCCTGTCACGCTTCTGCTCTGTGCCCGCAGAGCCAGTGGATGAGAATGCCCCAGACGAGGTCATGGGGGGGGGGGGGGGGGCAGGCAGCCTCCACATAGATGGGCCATGTGACACCAATATGAGAAGGACCCAGCTCAGGGCATGCTTTCTCAGAAAATCAAAAGGGGCTTCCTGGAGGAGGCAGGGCATGCACTGTACCTGTTATTGCTAGGCAGGGCACGGAAGGCCTTTCAAGTAGAAGGAGCTCCAGGCACCTTAGAGCAGAGGAAACCAGGGGCCCAGAGGGCAGTAGTGATGGTCGGGCAAGGGGGAGGGCCGACACTCTTGCCACCGGGGGTGCGGTGACATGTGTGGGGTCAGCTCTGGGTGAAGTTCCAGATGGCAATCAGGAGAGCAGTGCATGGCAGGCCTCACAGGCATCAGGGGACACCACGGCCCCGGCAGCCATGACTTTGTCTGGCGGGAGCCCCCTAGGTCTGCAAAGACCTGCCTCCTCTTACAGCCTTTCCTCACTTACTGCCCTGGGATGGTGGACTTTTCTGAATCCCTCCTTTGTCACTGAAGTTCGCCCAGCGCCCCATGCAGGGAACAGCCACAAGACCCGAGTTCCTGGCAGGGGAGATAGGCTGTGAGGAGTGCAGGCCCCAAGGAGATCACGGGGACCTCACCTAGCACCCCGCTGTCCTCGAGGCCAGGACGGCATCACCGGCACCCTGGGGACCCATGAGAACGGAGGCGCCTTGCCCGGCGGAGAAGCCTGCTCGTCTCTGCATCCCGTGTTTTACATAATTAGGTAAGTCGCTTAACGTCGCTGTGTCTTCTTAGAGAAGCTACTAATCCTTAGAGCTAACAGGACTCACTAATTAGTGTAGAACACTTAGAAAATATAAGGAATTCAGATGTGGAGTATAATTGGCCGGTCCTCCTGGTATTGACACTCAGGCCACAGCCCTGACAGGGCCGCGGGCCTGGCTTTGTCAAGACGGCGTGGTGGTTTGAGGCCCAGACCTAAGCGAGAGGGGCCGTCCCGAGCCCCAGGGCCGCCCACAGCGTGTCCCGCGCTGCTTTGCAGGTGGAAGCAGGCGTGGGGTCAAGAGTGGGCGAACAGGTCAGAGTCGGTTTGCCTTGCTAGCACATGACCTGGAGTTGGCGTGAGCAGCAGCTCGGGGAACCAGAGAGAGTGGGCCGGAGGGGCCTGGGGCTGGGCTGCAGATCACGAGTGGCTGAGTGCCACAGGCTGTCCCACGCAGACCTGTGTGATCCTCCTGTCATCTTGTCCCTGGAACGGAGCTCCAGCCGTGGCCTCAAAGTTTGCACCGAGGGCAGAGCTGGCACTCAGCCCTTTCTCCTGTGTCCCTCTTTAGGGGACAAATGCCACACTTCCTTCTCAGGTGGCAAGTTGCTCAGAAAATAGATCCAAGCCCCAGACCTGGGCAGCACCTACCGTGAGTCCCAGGGACACCCGCGGCCACGTGTGGGTGTGGATTCTCCACTGGCGTTGGAAATAAGATGGCGATTGCGTGTCCCTCTGGCGCGTCATTTCCTCAGGACGTATGGAGCCGTCAGCAAACCATTAATCTCTCTTTGAACCACGGTGACAATGTTTACATTTAAGATCAAGATGACGGTTATTGGAAGAACTCCCCCAGAAGCTCTTCTCGCAGCTGGAAAAACACGGCAGCGGGTGAACAGAGAGAGCCGTTGCCGGGCCAGAAGTGACCACGAGGCGGTCCGGGAGACCCACACTTACAGAGGGCGCTGCCCGGGGAGGCAGGCATCTGACGGAAGCTTGTCCGCAGGTTGGAGCCGGCTTCGAGAACGGGGAAGCCTGAGCCACGCGGTTCGTGGCTGGGCATTCTGGCCACGCTTGCGGGAACCTGCTTTCGACAAACCAACTACAAGGAGAAGTTTCTGAAAAGAAGTGTTTCTAGAATTTGTGCCCGAACAACACAGAAAAGAACCAGGGACTCGCGGAGGTGAAAAGCCAGCTTTCTGAGCATTCTGGGAACCTTCTGGCAAGTCCTTCATTTTAAGAGAGACCTCTGGATGCCCTCCAACACCCTGTGGGGCCTTCCCCTGGGCATCGTCCATCTTGGCACTTTGCATACTGAGCTCTGAGACCCAACGCCTTGTAAAGTCTGGTCAAATGGCGGTCCCTGTGTTGGCACGACGGAGCCTTCTTTGTCACAGGCCTCTTCAGAGAGCACTTTAGTAAATACGGGATGTTACCAACAAAACGCTGACATTTTCATCCTTCATCAGAACTGGGGGCTCCGATCCTTATAACACGCCGTGATAGGTTGCATTTCCCCCCACAAGAAGGATTAGCGTTTTGCTCCCAAACAACCCAGCTATGAAGATGTGAAGCCCAAGGCCACCACCTCAACATCAGTCCTGATCCCACTGGGCAGCGAAGCTCTCCTACTTCTCATTCTAGAATCAACTCTTGAACACCCACAAATGTCCGTGCACGCTAAGAGCTGACTATGGTTAACGTTCCAGGAACCTGAAGAAGAGCCCCTGTAAGACCTGGAAAAGGGCAGTTAGTCTGTGCTGTGTGTGCAGTGACTTTGCACGGTCTTGTGGGGTTACCCTCTGGTGTCCTAGCCCAGCCATTTCTCCCCCAGGCACACTCCCCAGGGGGTCTGGTGTGTGCCCAGAAGCCAGGCCTGGGTGCAAGAGTGAAAACGGTGGTCAGTCCAGACACCCGTCCAGAGGAGGACAGGTACGTGCATAGTGGAAATCGCACCGCTTGGAGAGTGAGTAGAGCTCCGTGCCACAGTGTGGGTCACGAGTGAGTCTCGGGGTCACGAGTCCACAAAGCAGGCTGTGGGAGGCTGCCTGGGGCACGGTACTAATTTTGTAAAGGTCACAAGCAAGAGCTTTTTTATTAAGTTCATAAAAAGGTTTATTTATTTTTAAGAGAGAGCACACGTGAGGAAGGGGCGGGGGGGTGCGGTGGACAGAAGGTCCGAAGCGGGCTCTGCGCTGACAGCAGTGAGCCCGACGCGGGGCTCGAACCCACGAGCCATGAGATCATGACCTGAGCCGAAGTCAGACACTCAACCGGCTGAGCCACCCAGGTGCCCCTTTTATTAAGTTTTTAGATTAAATTCCAGTATAGTTAACATGCAGTGTTCTGTCAGTTTCAGGTGTGCAGTTTAGTGATTCAGCACTTGTATGTATTGCCGAGCGTTCGTCATGACAAATGTACCTTGATCCCCATCATGTTTCCCCTTTCCCCCCACCATCTCCCCTCTGGCAACCGCCAGTTTCTTTTCTGTAATTCAAAGTCTGTTTCTTGGTTTCTGTCTCTCTGTTTTTCCTTTGCTTCTTTAATTTCACATATGAAGGGCGCCTGGGATGCCTTCAGTTGGTTGAGCATCCGACTCTTGATTTCAGCTCAGGTCGTGATCTCACAGTGCATGGGTTCGAGCCCCACGTGTGGCTCTGTGCTGAGAGTGCGGAGCCTGCTTTGGAGTCTCTTTCTCTCCCCCTCTCTCTGCCCCTCCCCCATTCACACGTTCACTCATTCTCACCTGCTCTCTCTCAAAATAAACTCTTAAATTTCACATATGAGTGAAATCATATGGTATTTGTCTTATTTAATTTAGCATTACGCTCCCTAGCTCCATCCATGTTGTTGCAAATGGCAAGATTTCATTTTTTTTTTATGGCAGAATAACGTTCCATTGTATACATACACCACATCTTCTTTATCCATTCATCCATTGATGAACACTTGGGCTGCTTCCCTATTTTGGCTATTGTCGATAATGCTGCTTTATATAAACATTGTGGTGCTGTATCTGTTTGAATCAGTGTTTTTGTACTTTTTGGGTAACCGCCCAACCACCTAGTAGTGCCGTTGCTGGAAAGCAGAGTAATTTTACCCTCTAATTTCTGGAGACCCTCTATACCATTTTCCAGAGTGGCTGCACCAGTTTGCATTCCCATCAACAGTGTAAGAGGATTCCCCTTTCTCCACGTCCTCGCCAACACTTACTACTTCTTGTGTTTCTGATTTGAGCCACATCCTGACAGGTGTGAGGGAAGATCTCATTGTGGTTCTGCTTTGCATTTCCCTCATGATGCGTGACGTCGAGCATCTTTTCATGTGTCTCTTGGCCATCTGGACGTCTTCTTTGGAAAGATGTCTGCTCATGTCTTCCCATTTTTTTTTTTTAAAAATTTAATGTTTATTAATTTTTGAGAGAAAGAGAGAGACAGAGCTTGAGTGGGGAAGGGACAGAGAGAGAGAGAGGGAGACACAGAATCCGAAGCTGGCTTCAGGCTCTGAGCTGTCCGCATAGAGCCCGACGCAGGGCTTCAACTCACAAACCACGAGATCATGACCTGAGCCGATGTCGGATGCTCAACCGACTGAGCCACCCAGGCACCCCTTGTCTTCCCATTTTTTAATTGCATTGTTTTTTGGGTTGTAGAAGTTCTTTATATGTTTTGGA
The DNA here is from genome assembly GCF_022079265.1 of Lynx rufus. Lineage (NCBI taxonomy): Eukaryota > Metazoa > Chordata > Mammalia > Carnivora > Felidae > Lynx > Lynx rufus. Next base: position 66,196,945 of record NW_025814825.1, read on the forward strand.
TACTAAACCCTTATTAGATATGTTATTTGCAATACCTTCTCCCATTCACTAGGGTGCCTTTTAGTTTTGTTGATTGTTTCCTTCGCTGTGCAGAAAGTTTCTATTTTCATAAAGTCTCAATAGTTTGTTTTTGTTTATATTTCCCTTGCCTCAGGAGACATAATTTGCTGCGGCCAGCATCAGAGAAATTACTGCCTATGCTCTCTTCTAGGATTTTATGATTTCAGGTTTCATACTTAGGTCTTTAATCCATTTTGAGTTTGTTTTTGTGCGTGGTGTAAGAAAGTGGTCCAGTTTCATTGTTTTGCATGTAGCTGTCCAGATTTCCCAGCACCATTTGTTGAAGAGACTTTTTCCCATTGCGTATTCTTGCCTTGTCAAAGATTAATTGGCCATAGAATTGTGGGTTTATTTCCGAGTTGTCTACTGTATTCCATTGATTTGCGTGTCCATTTTTGTGCCAGTACCATACTGTTTTGATTACTACAGCTTTGTAGGATAAGTAAAGTCTGGAATTATGATACCTTCAGTTTTATTTTTCTTTCTCAAGATTGCTTTAGCCATTTGGGGTCTTTTGTGGTTCCATACAAATTTTAGGATTGCTTGTTCTAGTGCTGTGAAAACTGTTGTTATTTTGATAGAGATTGCATTAAATTGCTCTGGGTAATATGAATATTTTAACAATAGAGCAGGGAATGTCTTTCCAGTTGTTTGCATCGTCTTGAATTTCTTTCATCGGTGTTCTGGTTTTTAGAGTACAGGCTTTTCCCCTCTTTGGTTAAGTTTATTCCTAGATATCTTACTGTTTTTGGTGCCATTGGAAACTGGATTCTCTTAATTTCAGTTTGCACTGCTTCATTATCAGCATATAGGAATGCAACAGATTTCAGAACATTGATTTTGTATCCTGTGACTTTACTGAATTCATTTATCAGTTCTAGTAGTTTTTTGGTGGAGTCTTCAGGGTTTTCTGTATATGGTATCTTGTCATCTGCAAATAGTGAACGCTTTACGTCTTCCTTACCAATTTGAATGCCTTTTATTTCTTTGTGTGGTCTAATCGCTGTGGCTAGGACTTCCAGTACTGCGTTCGATAAACTTCAAGTCTTGAGGGATATATGTTGCTTTAAATATATATGCACACATACAACCACCTATGCACACACACATATGAACATGCACGTGTACATAATAAAACCTTTACAAAGGGAAAAAGGGGATGATAAATACTAGGTTGTTGCCTCTGGGGCAGAGGAATAAAGATAGAATATTGTAGGAAACTTCGACGTTCAGCCACACTCAGGTCCTGTCCTGTGTTGTTCCACTTAGGCTGGCTGGTACATTCACTGGCATCCTTACAATAGTTCGTGAACATGTGTGTCGCATTTGCTTCTTTGCATCACATATTCCATACTTTGAACATTTTAGGCAAGTTGTTGAAGGCTGCCATTCAGTGCAGTTGAAAACTCATGTCTACCACTATGAGCTTTACAGCCTCTGAATAGATTTGTCTAATGAGACTGTGATATAAACAAATACTACTTTTTTTAGTATTAGGTAATGAATCATGTCAACATTTGGAAGATCGGCCTCAGTGAACCCGATTTCCAAATGACCAAAATCACACATTGGTCAGAGAACCTTTTATAGCACAAGATGGACTGGTGAGGTCAGGGCAGTGGAAGCTCACGGACAGGGTTTCAGATTCTGCTCTGTAGCTGAACTGGAAGAAACTCCCACTTGTACAGTTCGGATGTAGGATCAAAGCAGAATATCCACACTTCTCTGAAAAAAGCTATTACAATACTCCCTCTTTTCAACTATGTGTCCTTTCCCGAGTGTAAAGGTGAGCAGAGCTCATGCTCTGGCAGCTAGAGCTGGGGACAGGGCCAAGGGGTGGAGACGGGGCCGAGGGCTGGGGACGGGGCCGAGGGCTGGGGACGGGCCGTGAGGTCTAGGGACGGGGCCAAGGGCTGGGGACGGGCCGTGAGGGCTGGGGATGGGGCCGTGAGGACTGGGGATGGGGCCGTGAGGTCTAGGGACGGGGCCGAGGGCTGGGGACAGGCCGTGAGGGCTGGGGATGGGGCCGTGAGGACTGGGGACGGGGCCGTGAGGTCTAGGGACGGGGCCGAGGGCTGGGGATGGGCCGTGAGGACTGGGGACGGGGCCGTGAGGTCTAGGGACGGGGCCGAGGGCTGGGGACGGGCTGTGAGGGCTGGGGATGGGGCCGTGAGGACTGGGGACGGGGCCGTGAGGACTGGGGACGGGGCCATGAGGTCTAGGGACGGGGCCGAGGGCTGGGGATGGGGCCGTGAGGTGTAGGGACGGGGCCAAGGGCTGGGGACGGGCTGTGAGGGCTGGGGACGGGGCCATGAGGTCTAGGGACGGGGCCGAGGGCTGGGGATGGGGCCGTGAGGTGTAGGGACGGGGCCAAGGGCTGGGGACGGGCTGTGAGGGCTGGGGACGGGGCTGAGGTCTAGGGACAGGCCTTGAGGACTGGAGACGGGGCCGTGAGGGCTGGGGATGGGGCCGAGTCTCATTCAGAAGTGACACCTGAAGACGTGACTCTGTGTGGTTAGGTGCTGGAGCTCATTCCCTGATAAACTAATCTTCCCAGGAGCACATCTCTGTCCCCTTTTTATGTCGTGCTGTGACCTCCCAAGCACCATCCTGGTGTGGGGATAGCACCCAAGTTGTTATTAAGCTGCACTGTGTGGTGAGTCAGAGATGGACGGATTCCACACCAGCTTCCATCCTTGCACGTGAGGATTAAAACGCCACCACTAAAAACGAAATAGATTTTAAAGAACCCGAGTTACAGATGGATGGAGCGTTCAGCGTCCTGATGTTTCCTGGGCTGGCGGGAGACACTGGCAGCTGTCGGCCGGCGGTTCTGGTTTTCCCACTTTGTGCCCGTGAGTGGTTTCTAACCAGGCCCCCTTAAAACGTGTTATTGTTAGAAAATAAGCCAAGAAACAAGGGATAGTAATTTAGTACTAGGAAGTTAATTCTGGGCACCTCTGACCTTCCCGCAGTCACGTGGCTATTGATTTTCAATACCGTGAGGTGGCGTGGCACCCTAAGCGTGGGGTTCAGCAGATTCCAAACACTTTCTCCCTTATCAGTCGAGTCCCTGAGTACTTGAGTATTAAGACAGCAAATGTCCACAGTTAACGGCGTGTCACATGGCAGCTGGCCGGACGTGCCAATTTTCTAATGAAGCGGGGTTGTTGGCAAACACACCAGTCATCGTATATTGAAGGAGATCTTCTTTTGTGTATATCCAACACTCGCGAGTGCTTCGAGAGATACCAGTTACATCACTGTCTAAGGGCCAGGCACCGAGGGAGAGCCATCCACAAGCCGCCGAGACAGAAACAAGCAAACCCAGAGTTAAAAGCAAGACGGGGCTGGGTTTGGTGAGAGGTGTCAGAAATATTTTTTCCAGTTGTGCTTGATGGAGGAAATATCCTGAATACAAACAGTGGCTCCGACACCCTTGTTTCCTCTGCAGAAAGAGGCATCTTGGTAATTCCTCACTCCCAGCTTAGCTCACTCTCTATAGGGAAGACTCGGTATCGTTTTTCTTAATATCGAGGAAAGGAAAACAGTCGATGCCTTTTGGGTCTGAACCAGCATGCGGCCGGCCTGTCAGTCATCGGCCCTGGCATGTCAACCTGGTGAGTCAACAGACAGACCAGACCCTCCAGTCTCTCGGACAGCCCGATCCCTTTACACCAGGCAAGCGCTTGCCCCCACCCTCCTCCCCCTACTGCTAATAAATTATGGTTGCCATCTTGTATTGATTATTGAAAATGTTATGTCCGTGGGAAGAAAATGCCATTGCTTTAAATATCAACATTACTAGGGATTTTAAAGTTATTTTTTACAGAGACGCATGTGATAAAAATGTTTAAGCAATCGAAAGGAGTGAGGGGAGCAAAATTATTAAATAACAAAAAAATCAATCCTCGGTTCGGTCTGGCCAGACAAGCGTTTCCCGGCTCAGGTAAGTAGTTTAAAGTCAGACACGTCTCACGCTGGACTTTTTACAGGAATGGAGAAATTTATAATGAAATTCAACAAGGAAACGGGAAAAACAGCCAAATCAGTGCAGCAAAGTGGTTAATGGGATCATTAGCCTACTCGCTGTATTTTTTTGGACACTGTGTGCCTGTGCCGTGGTGCTCGAGACCAGATTGCGGGAACAGGCTGACAGTTAGCAGCTAACTCAGCAGTGCTGGGTACAAACTGCCATCTTCCTGTGGATTTACAGCTGCCACTTCTGCTACTTCAATTAGTTCTATAGCACACAGATGTTGCTTAAATGTTGCTGCTAATGATACTGCAATAAGCCTAAGATTCATGCCATATTTTGAGGCACGTAAATTTCTCAAGTGGCACAATTAAAGTGGAAATATTAGGTGGGGAGAACTTGGCAGTCTCTCCTACTTGGAAGGCACACCCGCTATGCAATAATGGGTCAAAAATTCATTCAAGTTTTACTGCTGTTCCGAGTTTTAAAAGACTTTTCACAGTTGAATGCAAAGTAGTAAAAACCAGGGTATTAGGAAATGAGAATGCAGTTCTGTTATTCAGACATGACTTTTAATTTCAAATTGGAATCACATGCTCACTTTTCTGGATGGGACCAAAGGGAAAAGGCGTAGGCTGAAGAGCGCTCGTCTTGAAGGTCAGAAGTCCCGAGTGCGGGTGAATTCATGGCCAGGCCGCGGCGCCGTCAGGCCCGCCCGTGACTCTGGGACGCACCTCGGTCCCCTCACACCCGGAGAAGCCTGGCTGGCCGCCGCCGAGCGCCTGAGCAGACAGCCCGCCGTCGGCTCTACCCACGGGCTCCCAAACCACAGCCCCGGGGCGCTGCCTGGGACACGCACGCGTGTACAGACGCGCGCTCGGCCCACGCGTGCGTGTGCCCCCTCGGGGGCACAGGTGCACCTCTGACGTGGGCAGACGCATGGGCTCCAGGCCTGGCGGGAAGCTCCGCTGGGGTCTCTTGCTCCTCTGTAGTCCTTTGTCATCTCGACGCAGCACCCTGCCTGCAGCCAAACTCCTCTTCCACGGGAAAGCTCTCCTTTGGAGAACAGCTGCCGTCTGGCTACCAAACACGCTTTTGGTTTTCTCACACACCGCCTTAAAGGGCAGGCGGTTCTGCGGTGAGGCCCGCGCCCACTCGGCCCTGGGGTGTCCGGGTCCTTGTGCGGGCCGACGCACCCCCTTCGAGCCTATTGACGTGAACCGTCCGCCAGGTGACTCCACGGAACCTCGTCAGCATCCCGCGTTCCTGCCGCCCCCGTCAGAATTGGAGGCCACGCGTGGCTCTCGGCCCGTGGCCCTGCTGGAGGACGGACACAGCAGCGAGCCCTGTCCAGGTCCCCGCGCTGTGACACTGTTCGGGATGAATTCCGCGTTGGTAGCAGAGGCTGTCCGCGGTAGGCGTTTCAGCCTATGTCGTCGTGCAGGTATCCGCCAGATGCTCGTTTTCCTCCTAAATGATGCAGACCTTCGAGTGCCGCCTCCCCCAGACACCCCAGGGTTCCCAGTGGCTTGGAATCCAGTCAGTGGCAGCATCCCTGTCTCTCTCTCTCCGCACCTCCCTCTTGGCTTTCTTCTCCCCCCTCCTGCCCACCGCTCTGTGCCTGGAGCGCTCGGATTATTTACAACGAATCTTACAGATGTCAGTATTGTCTTGTTCTGAAGCAAAAAGGACAATGAGTTCCCGCTGACCCCAGTACAGTGGATCTCGCCGGAGCACAATATGTATTTTACACTGGCAGTGAAAAGCCTACATGTAATTGAGAGCAAGAGAGAAATGTCACTGTAGCATTTTTGTTGACACTGCACTCGGCGTGGAGGGAAGCCCAAGGCCTGGCGAGCAGGGGCTGCTGTGGCCGAGCCCCTCCGCGGGAGCCGGGAAGTCAGCGAGGGAGGGGTGGCGGAATTAACGTGTTCGGATTTTCCACCTAATGACCTGCTCCCGGAACTGAAGGGCCACGAGGAGAAGTCCGCTGCGCGGTTCCCCGTTTGCGCAGACAGACCCGGAACTGGAGCCCATCTGCCAACTCAGATCTGTTTTTCCAGGTCTTTACTGTCTCCCATAATGCTTAATGTACTGTTTGTATATGTTGTCCTTGCACTATATTTGATGTGCTCGCGTATATTTTATTCATCTCTGGCTTCCGACGAAGGCAGGCTCCCAGCAAAACTGAGAACCATTATTTGCCACCATCAATCAAGTGTCTACACAGCTGGCACCTCATGGGACGGACTTGATTTCAAGCACAAAACGGAACTCTGGCTCTTTGGGGCCATTTCATTCTCCGTCCCTGGTGTCGGTTGTGATGTCTGGACGCTGGAGTGCTGGCCCACCCGGGGAGGGGGGGCAGCGGCCGCACCAGAGAGCTACCTTCTCCGTCAGACCCTTCTCGGGGACCCCCAAGCTGGGCAGCTGGAGCTCTCTGGCTTCTTAGGGTTTAAAAACAAACAAAGGGAATCCTGTTGTGGCGTGAATGATAGACACAGACGAGGCAAGCTCAGGAGCTCACCCACGTCGCTCCGGGAGAGAGGCAGTGTGTGTGAGGGCACAACGTAGTCCACACAACACCAACCCCCCCACCCCCGCACCAGTCCTGAAGATGGTGTAGACGGGGTGCAGACAGTGCCCCTTGTGCTGAGGCTCCAGCCCTTTCCTGGGCACCAGAGCCACATCCAGAACATTCTGGCCCTGGGAAGGGAGGGTCTCAACTGCACGAGATGCCTGCTGGCTTCTCGCCGCCACAGCTGTGCTCGCAGACGCCTCTTTTCTCACCTGCAACCCATGGTGTGACATCTTTGCCTTCTCGGCTGTGTTGTTTGTAGCGGATATTAGAGACACCTTTTCTCTAGGGCTGGCCTCGTGTCCCGGAGCAGACAGTGCTTCCTAAGCTCTGAGCTCCGCAGAGGCGGAGGCCAACACCCAGTGTGGCCTTGGGGACGTAGATCCCAGCCTTGACCGCGTTCTCTCCAGTGGGGCTCCCCGGGCTGGGCATTGTCCATGGTTAGAGCGCAGGTTCGTGCGTGCGTCTGTGTGTGTGCTCGTAGGGACGCTGGTGCTGTTTCCAAGTTCAGGTGAAGGGGACGTGGAGGTTAAGCAGAGGAATGACAAAGGCATCCGCTTCCCCTGGTAGCAGGTATTTAGCAGATGGGGAAATATTAGCAGATGGGAAATCAGCAGATACATTTAGATCAAGATGCAAATTTAAAAGCCGCCGACCCCTGTACAAATATTCACACTGAACGTGTTCACTCCCATCAGCTACCTTCTATTTTTGATGAGCACATATGACTGTTCTTCCTACAAAGTCTTGTAGAACTTGAGCAAAGAAAACTCCACGCTTGAGAAGAAATTCATTATGACCTGAGTTTCAGCATTAAAGTAGAAGAAAGCTTCCCAATCCTGTCAACTTTTGGACTCTTGTGTTGCAAGTCCTTTTATGAGGAAGTTTTTAACACCAACTAACCGGTGCTTCAAAAGAAAAAAGGTTTCCTTTCCCTCCTAGATAGCTCATATTGAAACTTCTATAGTGAAGCAATTTAAAAATGCAAGTCTAACCATGTGATAATTTCCAATACAAAAAAAAAAACAAAAACAAAAACAAAAAACAAAACAAAAGACACCAAATAACAAAAGTCCTACCTGGGTCCCAGCAAGCAACCTTCTGTAACAGACCACAGGGTTCTGGGCCAGCCATGTTATCTTGCTGGACAGTTGTTTCCTCTGTGTTAAAATCCCAGCTACACCTCGCATCTGCACTGAGCCGTGCCAGCCATGCAAGGTGAGGACCCTTCCACCCGTTCACAACAGGGAAACTGAGGCTTGGATTTAAAACTTGCCAAGACCTGTGGATTGTAGCAGCAGAGGGGGAGCTCAAATCAGGCCTTTTGTCACTGAAGTCTCAAGTTTTCTCCAAAGAAATTGAACTGGGCACTTTTCAAAGGGACCTACAATCTACAAAACACAATTGCTGCCTTATACACCGGTTAATTAATTCATTCTTCCAGCAAAGGTTTGAGTGTCTGCCACGTGCTGAAGACTGTTCTGGGCTCTCAGGATGTTAACTGGGTGGGACAGGTGTGTTGCCACCCCGGTGGGGTTTAATTCTAGTGGAGACTATCCTAAGAGGAAAGTGAGACCACTTCAGATCACAGAGTGGTGTAGAGATAGAGCAGGGAGTGGTTTCAGCAGGTGATGAAATCTACATGTCTCCAAAGATGCCCTTGACCTCCAGAATGAATGACCCCGCTGTCCTTCCAAGGACTGGGTCTGCCCATGTGGACTTGATAACCATGGTTCAACCGAGAGACTCAAGTACTTGAAAAAGTTGGCCTTGTGCTTTTATTCCACACTGAAACATTAGACAAGAGTATGGAACCCACCTACGTTGCCTCCTACAGAAATATGTTAAGCTGTTGTGCAAGGAAGTCATGCGAGGAAGTCACCCAAATTTCAGTCCCTGATTGATTCTGCTCTGTTGTTTAGAGAGCGGGTTCCAGTGGGGTCTGCTTCTGCAGCCTCAGCTTTGAGGGCCCACGTGGCAGGTGTCAGAAGGGCAAGCAAAGCACAGCTCTCTCAGGAGCCCAGAACAGGAGAGAGTGAGGCTCCTTGCAGACTGTGAGCCAGAACCCCGCAGACTTGCCCCAGTCCGTCACACTCCTGAATGGCTCCCTGTCACCTGCCTCTCCCCAGCACTGCTGACTGCTGGAGCAATCTTCCCATGGCGAGTGTGTGTGTGTGTGTGTGTGTGTGTGCGCGCGCGCATGCGTGCGTGTACACCTTTTTGACTCTATTTGCATTTAACGCACATGTAGTGAAAATTTTAATAGAGCAGATTTGGAATAGTAATAATTCTTGTGCTAAAACCTGACAAAGATGTTACAAGAAAAATATTCATAAACCAAAATCTTTCATGAACATAGATGCAAAAAGAATTTTTTTCACAAAATATCACCTGGTGAAAACCAAGCAATAACAAACATCCCCAGAATGCAAGGTTGGTTCAGTGCCGAAAATTGATATAATTTGCCATATTGACAAAATAAAGGAAGAAATAAAGATCATCTCAATAGATGCAGAAGATCATTTGAAAAAATTCAACATTCATTAAAACAACTCTCTGCAAGGTAGGAATAAAAAGGAACATTCTCAATCTGATGAAAAGCATCTATGAAGAGTGCATAGCTAACTGCTTAAAGGTGAAATGTTACAGGTTTTTCCGCCAAGACGACGAGCAAGGCAGTATGTCTGCTGTATTTCTGTTCAGCGTTTATCTTAACCTCTAGCCTATGCAGTGAAACGAGGATAGCCAAACTCGTCGCGATGGAAAGGAAGGAGAAGTCTCTGATTTGCAGGTAGCTTGAATGTACACTTATTAAATCCTAATGAACCAACAAGTAGAAACTATCAAAATAATGTGAATTTACCAAGGTCATGGATGTAAGGCCAACATACAAAAATCAATGGCATTTCTATATATTATCAGCAAACAAGTGGAAACAAATGGAAAAGTCAAAAGTAATACGTTTTATAACGACATTAAAAAACAAAATACTTAGAAGTAGACTGAATGAATAGTGTGCAAGACCTCTATTCTGAGAGCTATATAAAATGTTTCTTAATGAGAGTGAAGGCCTAAATGAACATCCTTTGTTTATGGATTGGAAAATTCATATCGTTAAGATGTCAGTGCTCCAAAAACTGATCTGAAATTTCAAAGCAATCCCAGCAGGAATTACAATCCCAGAGGGCTTTTGTAGAAGTTGACTATTTTTTGAATTGCATTTAGAAATGCAAAGAGTCTAAGGAGAAAGAACAATCTAAAAACAAAACAAAACAAAAACAGAAAAATAATGCCGGGAGATTTTAGCAGTCATATTCATAATAATTAAAAAATTGGAAACAGGGTGCCTGGGTGGCTCAGTTGGTTAAGCAACCGAATTCAGCTTGGGTCATGGTCTCGCAGTTCATGAGTTCGAGCCCCGCGTCGGGCTCTGTGCCGACAGCTCAGAGCCTGGAGCCCATTTCGGATTCTGCGTCTCCCTCTCTCTGCCCCTCCCCCGCTCACACTCGGTCTCGCCTTCAAAAATAAATAAATGTTAAAACAATTTGTTTTTAAATTGGAGACAACCTAAATGGCAGCCAACAGAAGAATGGATGAAAGGAAGGATAAATTTGTAGGGTATCCATTCAACGGACCACTACTCAGCAATAAAAATGAACCATCTATATGTGCAACTAGCAAGAGGGCAAACATAGAAGAATACACACGCTGTCATTTAGATGATGCAAACCCAGTCCATGTTGAAAATTTCAGAAGGCTGGTTTCCTGGAGTGGGGGGGGGGGGGTGGGTCAACTGGGAAGGGGCAGGAGGGAGCTTCCTGGGGTGATGAAAGATCTTTATCTTCGTGGCGATGTAAGTGAATGAATGTATCATTTGTCAACCATGTACAGTTAAGAGCTGTGTGTTTCAGGGTATGTAAATTTTACCTGAAAGGGAAGTGACTGGGGGGGGGGGGGGGAAGGGAAGGGACACAAGTGAAGCAAGGCTGGTGGGATGACAGGATGTGGAAGCCGGATCATAGGTGTATGGGGCTCATTGTGGTATTCTGTTTATAGATGTTTGAAATTCCCCATGAGAAATTTTTCAGGGTTTTTTTTTAATATTTATTTATTTTAAGAGAGTATGTGCATACGCAAGTGGGGGAGGGTCAGAGAGAGAGAACCCCGAGCAGGCTCCGTGCTGTCAGTGCAAAGCCCAAGGTGGGGCTTGATCCCGCGAACCATGAGATCATGACCTGAGCTGAAATCAAGAGTCAGACGCTTAATCTACTGAGCCCCCCGGGCGCCCCTCGTTTTTAATTTAGCACATGAAAAAAATGTAAGCTCAAACATTCTGATCAAGTTTCAGTTTAAGTACAAGGCTTAATGTGCTTCCCCCCAAATATTTTTATTTTATTTTTAGAGTCACTGCTATTGTGTCTGGTGAGCTGAGCTGAGTGTCACCATCTTTGGGTGTTGGTCTCAGAGGGCGTCCCTTGCTTGGTCACTGGTCCCTCTCCTTTACCAGGAGCCTCTAAACTGAAATGGTGTCTGGAAATGATTTGCTTGATAATCTTTTTACAGATTTTCTTAAACCCCGGTGCTTCCTGACCTCTTTCCCGAGGCAGTAGCAATATCTTCCCTGTGTTTGTTAAGAGGTGTGTTGACTGCAAGCTACATACGTGCCCGACGGTCACCAGCCCTAGAAGGGGACTGAGGAGGGAACAGATTCTCTGAAAACCAGACAGCTCCCAGGGTCTTTGGGTGATTTTTAAGGAAGAACCCCTATAGATGGTGGTGACAAAATAAAACCAGCTTAGAGGTAAGTACATCTTGCCGTTTCCCACCCGCTAAATAAGCCAGCGAGAAAAGTGGGGTAAACGCAGGCCGCGTCGGCCGCCAGCCGAGTCGTGCCGTCAGCCACAGAGGGTGAGACACTCCCGTCCAGCGAGCCCGCTGTGCCAGGCGTCCTCCCCTGAGGCGGCGGCAGCCTCGGCGGGGACGTGGGTCTGGCTGGCCTTGCTTCGTGCCCAGTGCGGCCGGCGTGGTGGAGAAGGCCCCCGGGGAACCTGCCTGCGGCCCCGCCCCAGCCCCCCACCCCCCAGCTCACCAGGTTTCTGACTTCGGTAAATGGTTTCATCCCTGACCTCTTCTGTGTAATTGGTGAATTTTAAATGGGCACCATATGTTCTTTTTCGCAACCTCAGGAAAGGTTCTCTGGGCTCGCTGCATTAATACAACCCACGTTTACATTGAGTCGTTTTACTTTTATTTTTAACTGAAAAGGCCTTCCTTTGGACGTTTTGCGCGTGTGGGGCTATTTCTGAATTAAACCCTAATGTGGCTGCAGTTCACCAGATAGCCAATGCTGTTGGGATTGATGATATTTTGATGTTGTCGATGGTAATATTTTTGTATAGGTTTTAACGTTTACTGGTCTACCCATCCAAATGCTGGTATATTTTTGCAGGAATTAACTGATGACAGGTTGTGTGCTTTGTAAATCAAACAGCCATTCCTAAAGATAAGTTTATGGGGGAGAAAAGAAGGGAGCTTTGAGAAACCGCCGGGACGTTAGCAAGTGGCTGAAAGACTGCAGGGCAGCCTGGGGCCACCGCAGCCACCCAGGGCCAGTCCACGCTAGTGGGTGTGTGAGAGGTCCTCCCAACTGGACCTAGGGTGGAGAGCGGCCCCAACCCTTGACCTCGGGCAGAGAGACCCAGAGGGATGGGAGTCGGTGGAAGGTGGCCAAACGCTGTGCAGTCAGCAAGCCTCTACAGATTCTGTGACCTTTGGGAACCACCTGTCAGGCCCTGCAGGAAGGGTAACCTGTTCCAGACACTACCGTTGTCTGTGACCTGCCTGGGTGTGGACTTTGCTGGGTTCAAGGTGCTCTTGGGGCGGGCAGCTTCTGTTCTGAGCTGCAGGCTAGGCAGCCATTCTCGCTCAGGGCAGAGCTCCCCTCCAGCAGCACGAGGGACACAGGCCAGCCTGGGAAGCCCTGGGGGGTTCAGGTTAGGGGTTCTGCTGCCCTTCCTGGGCCTCTAGGGGCCTGCCTGGCGGGACTCACCCACACCCTCTACCAGCACACGGGAGATGCTCCTTGGATCCCATTCCCAGCATGTGGAACGGCTGAGCAGGAGACCGCACGGTCCCGGTTTGCCAGGCGAGGTGCCCCAGCAGGTAGGCACTGTGCACTGGGAGAGGGCACTCACCTTCCGAGTTTGCACTGTTCCGTTTGTCCCCGTGGAAATGTAAGCCCTTTAATTATTTTTGAGGACAGATCGAACTTATTTCGGAGAAGAACCAGCTCAGGAGTAGCAGAGGGCCCCTAGAGAAAGCTTCAGCACCTCCTCTCCAGCAGAGTGCGTGTTTGTTATTTTTGCCATGATTCCTACTGTTTCTCTTTATTAATGCAACACAGAACTTTCTTCCAGGAAAGTGAGAAGGCCATAAACCTATTTCAATTCTATTGTTTATTTGTCGGAAGAAAAAAAAAAATAGAGTCTTCCCCGAAATGCTCAAAAGCCTGCTGCTCTCTGTGTGGGGAACCCTGGGTGGGGACGGCCCAGGAGCACAGGCCACTTCCCACTGAATGCAGGCACAGCCACCCTAGGTGACGCAGGCTGCATCCAGGGGCTTGGATGCAAAGAGTGAAGCCACCGGGGCGGACTAGACCAAGGCCTGAGTCCTGTGAGGTGCACAGAGCCAGCCAGCGGGGTCTCCTGGGAAGGCCAGCCATTCCCCTCGCGCAAGTGACTCGCGGAGGGTGGGTTGAGTGATGTGTTAGAGCAAGTGGGGGCCCCCCCTCCCCGCTCAGGGCTGTAGCTTTCCTCCCAAGCCTCCAAGGTGCAGGCCAGCAGGTGCATGTCAGGAGTGGGGGAGGGCAGCAGTACAGAGGGAGTACAAGACCATCCCTGAGGCCCGCAGTGGTAGGGTTTGACAGAACTAGGTTAGTTCACAGGCTTTCAGTGTGTCATTTAATGAACTTTGAAAACGCATACCTGTGTGACTAACACCCCAGTCAAGAGACAGAACCTTTCTTGAAACAGGTATCTGTATACCGATGTTCTCAGCGGCGTTATTCACAATAGCCAAAACTTGGAAGCAACCTCAGATGTCCAGTGACGGGTGAAGGGATAAACAAAATAGTGATCCATCCACACAAGGGAATGTTATTCAACTTCCAGCCGTACCATGGTCTCAACTAAGAAATTAACTGGTAAATACCATTTACTATGGACTTCACTCCAGTTTCTCCACCAACGTTGTTCTGTTCCAGGATCCAGTCCGTTCGCTTGTCACACCTCCTTAGTCTCCTCCAACCTGTGACAATTTCTTACACTTCCTTTACTTTTGCGACCTTGACTCGTTAACCTTTTTAATTTTGTTCTTGAATCTCACAACCTCGAAAAATTTACCTAGTTTTTAGTAGTTTTCCTTTAGATTAGGATTTTCTCCCCATAGAATCATATCACCTGTGAGGAGAAAAGAAAAGAGTTTTACTTTTTACATTCCCATTTTTATACATTTCATTTCTTTTTCTTGCCTTATCTCACTGGTCATCACCTCCACTTGCTGTGGAATACAAGTGGAAAGAGTGGCCGTCCTTGCCGTGTTCCCTTTCTTTGGGGAAGATCATTCCACTTCTGGCCATCGAGCATTGCGCTTGCTAAGCACAGGCTTCTCGGGGTGCCTGTTACCTCATGGAGGGTGCCTCCTTCTGTTCCCGGCTTGCTGAGAGTTTTCACAATGAGTGCGTTGAATGAGTTGAATCTTATCAAATACTTTCTCTGCCCCTGTTAGGATGATTATATGGTTGTTTTTCTTACTCTAAGTAGTGAATTACAATTAATCTTCAGATATTAACTTTGTATTCTGAGTGCACTCACTTGGTTATGACATACTATACCTTGTCTATACTGCTGGATGTAATTTGCTGTTATTTTGTGATGAATTTTTGTATCTCTGTTGAAGAAAAAATATTGGCCTATCATTTTCTTCTCTTTCATTATCACCAAAGTTTGGTGTTGGGCTTAATGCTGGACTCACGGGGCGTGTTGGGAAGTGATGCCTCTTCCTCTCTTCTCCGAAAGAGTGCGGTAACATTGGTCTTGTTTCTTTCTCAGATATTGGGTAGAATTTACCAGTGAAGCTCTTTGAGCCTGGAGTTTTCTGTATGAAAAGGCCATTATTTATGGATGCAATTTTAAAAACTGATGGAGGGCTGTTTACATTTTCTGTTTATTTTGTGCCAGTTATATTTTTATATAGTTCATGGAATTTACCTATCTCCTCTAAGTTGTTAAATCTCGGGCACGATGAGGTTCACGACAGCCCTTTAGTAACCCCTCGATGTGCAGAGTCTTTTTTCCCCATCCCTGATGTTAGTGTCTCATGTTGGCTTTTTTGTTTGTGTCTTGATCAGTCATGCGAGATAGTATCATTTTCTGTCAGTACATAGCAAACTGCCCCAAAATTAGTAGCTGAAAACAACACTGATTATTTGACTCTCCCACGGAATGGCTCTGCTTCCATTGGGCCCACCACAGGGCTGCCGTTAGCTGGAGGGTCAGCAGGCCTGGAACACGGTTGCAGCCTCACATGTTCAGCACATGATCTCCGTCACATGGCCTCTCCTGCTCCTGTGGGTTGGACGAGCTTCCTGCTCGCAGGACAGTATTCCAAGGGGGCAAAGGCACAAGTCCCAAGACCGTCTGAGTCCTGGGCTCTGAATCTACACAGCATCACTTCTGCCACGTTCTCTTGAGCAAGATGGAATCACTCGGCCAGCCGATTTCATACACTTGAGAAACGTGGGGGAGACGTGGCGAAATTTCACCACAAAGGACCCTGCCTTCTGTGACAAAGGAATTTGTGGCCATGAAGCAATCTGTCACATCCCACCATCTGCCCACGGTTTTCTCCCTACGTGCGCCATATTCTTTCTCCCGTCTCAGGATGCCCGAAACTCTCATCCCTGTTAGGGCCTCAGACTCCCAGGCCAGGTTCTCATGATCTACATCAGGATCATCCATCTGGACACACACACACACACACACACACACACCCCTCCTCTGGTGTGTGTCCTCTGAACCAACGAACCAAGTTACCCCACAAACAGGACCTAGAAAAACACAGGGCCAGCTGCTCCCATCAAACAGAGGAGGAGCATAAGGCACGTGCAAGTCCCTGGTGCCTACCAGTTCTGAAATCCAGATGGACCAGGCTGCCCGAGCCCCCACTCCAGAGCCAAGAGATACTCTGATTAAGGCCCAGTTCTGGTCTCAGGAAGGATTTCCTGATCCATTGTTCTGTCCACTGTTCTCTCATTCTGTCTCTCAAGGTCCTTTCTTTCCCACCAGAAAGGGCCCATGTTTGAAGGTCAGTAAGTTTCTGTGTCTGATTCTTGCTCATAGAAAGCTGGAGTCCCACGCACCTGGGTGGCTCAGTTGGTGAAGCGTCCGACTTCGTTCAGGTCATGATCTCACGGTTCATGAGTTTGAGTTCCACATGGGGTTCTGTGCTGACAGCTTGGAGCCTGGAGCCTGCTTCAGATTCTGTGTCTCCCTGTCTGTTCCTCCCTTGCTCTCACTCTGTTTCTCTCTCTCAAAAATAAGTAAAAGATTTAATAAAGGGTTTTTTTTTTGAAGAAGAAGAAGAAAGCTGGGGTCCCAGAAGCATCTTTTCATTTTTAATGATCTTGATCTTTTTTTTTTTTTTTTTTTTTTTTTTAGTCCAAGCTGGTAGTGCTCTTACTGATGCAATTCTCTTAAAAATGTTTTAGGTCTCCTATGAATCTTGTTGGAATCTCCTCTATGCCCCCCAACAACCATCACCGTAACTCTTTTCAAGACAAGCCTGTCCCTACTTTGGATATGTCAGGCTTCGATGAACCAGTGCCCCACAGATCCTTGGAAGCCCCTTTTCTCTTGTTGAGAAAGTCTGTAAGGCACTGCTTCATACCGCTCTGAGGCCTTACAGTCCCTTGATCCAGTCTTGACTCTGAGTCCATTTGTTCCTTCCTGAATATTTTGCTGACTGTTGAAGCGGGAAATGTGAACAACTTTCCTTTTGGAACCAGGTAGGTAATTCTGATCTGCATCTATCCTGTCAATTCTGCTTGCAGATGCCAGTTTGGGTTTTTTTGTTGGGTTTGTTTTAGCTCCTGCCTCTCTCTTCTGTGTCGTCCTGCGTCATCGTGGGGCCCTAACAGGCACTCTCAACAGTCTGCCTAGAAGTAGGTCTCAGCCGTGTGCACGGGTTCAGGCACGTCTTCCGTGTTCCAAGTTAGCCGCTGGTGACAGTCCTGCCCCTCGTCCTCCTGCCCCTGGCACGGGTTGTTCTCCCCGAAACCAGGCCTCTGCTTTGCGATGTCCCCGAAGCCATCTCCGTGCTCTGCATTCTCCCCAAAACCGGGCCCGTGCTCTGCGTCCTCCCCGCCGTCCAGACGCCCATTTCCATTTCGGCTATTTCTTCCTGCCCAGCAATCGACCCAAACACCTAAATCAACAATGACTTGTTTCTCGTGTTTCTGCGGCTTGGCCAGGCTGTTCTCACTCCCATGGTGTGCTCAGCTCAGGCTCCGTAGGGCGCGATGGCCCGGAGAGCCTGATTCACATGCCCAGTGTTTGCTGCTCAGCTGACACCTCTGTTCTCTCCCACCCAACCTCCCCCCACTACTCCCCGCTGGCCTCAGGCCCCTGTGTCAGAAGGACAAGGACAAAGGCTGCCTAGACGTGAGGCTCCCCAAGCTCACATGACCTCACGTCCACCATGCCCTGTTTTGGGTCAAAGTGAGTCACAGGGTGGCTCGTTTCAAGAGAGGGGATGTGGACCCCGCCACTCGGTGTGGTCAGGGCCGAGTGACCCTGCAGAGGATCCTGGGAAGACTGCTGTGGTACTCGGGGAAATGGTTTGTCACACCGAGAGTGTCTCAGCCTCGTTGATCTTTTCAGGACCTGGCGGCTCTTTGACGTCATTGATCTCCTTACCCACTGCTCCACCCTGCCGGACTGTGTCACAGAATGTTCACCACACGGTCACTCCCAAAGGGAGCCCCCTCCCTATACGAGGCTCAGAATGCAAGCACTGGCACCTTCTGAAAGTTCGATTCTGCAGAGGAACCACCGAAGCCCCTTCTCCCGTGGGGTCTCACACCGGGGCACCAGTGGGGGGCGTTTTGGGAACAAGGCCTGTGCTCATTTTGTGCAGACCGGCAGCTTGCTCATTCTTGCCTCTCTCTCCACTGACCGCCCCCCCTTTCAAGTGCCTGCCCCCTCTCCTCCCTGTGGCCTCCCTTCCTTCTCTTCTTCTTCTTTCAACATTTATATTATTTTTGAGAGAGAGCACACGAGCAGGGGAGGAGAAGGGAGAAGGACACAGAGAAGCCAAAGCAGGCTCTGACCTGAGGAGAAGTCGGACGCTCAACCGACCGAACCACCCAGGTCGTCCCTTTTGTCCTTCAGGGAACTGTTGAGAATCGAATAGCCATGCGTCTTCCGAGGGCCTTTGCCGAAGCGTTGCTGTAGAGCCCGGAAGGAGGCTGTTGAGAGCAGCTCTGGCAGGGGGACCTGGTCCTGCTGCGTGGCTTGAGAAAGGCCGAGATGGGGCATGCGGAGGCAGGCGGCCCTCCTGAGCCTCTGCTGTCTG
This sequence comes from Lynx rufus, assembly GCF_022079265.1. Taxonomy (NCBI): domain Eukaryota; kingdom Metazoa; phylum Chordata; class Mammalia; order Carnivora; family Felidae; genus Lynx; species Lynx rufus. The sequence continues at coordinate 66,215,190 of NW_025814825.1, forward strand.
CACAGTCACGGGCGCCCTTCCCTTCCTCGGGAGACGGAGGCTGACCGGCCGGGAGGGCGCTGTTCCCGTGTCAGCACAGGGTCCTTGGCAGGGTGTCTGGTGTGCCGGGTCAGCCCAGCCGGAGGTGGCAGGCGGGAGCCGTGCCAGCCGGACTTTCTGGTCTTGTTTCCTGACCCCGCGTCGCCTACAGGCCCCGCCTCGTTTCTCTCTCCGATCCCCCGTCTCTCTCGTTATCAAAGGTGGGAAAAAAGGCGACTGTTTCCAGAGGCTGCTCTGCTCGCCTGGGCTCCCTTGGGCCTCCCCAGGTTCTGTGTTTACGGGGCTGCTGGGCTCTTAGGGCAGATGATCCCAAGAAGGGAGTGAGGTCACTTTTAGTGTCAGTCTTGGTTAAGTTCACTCTCGGCCAAATGTGAAATGGGCTCTTCAGCGTCCCTGCTTCTCGGTGATTCTGGGTGTGCGGCCCAGCCGGGAGCTGGTCCACTGAGCCCTGACCCAGACAGCGGTCCGTGGGCCCCACAGACACCTGCACGCCCCAAGGGAACACTGTATTATGAGTCGGTGAGCCAAGGGGCTGGTGGCCAAAAAGAGCCCCTCCGGAGAGGCGTGTACCCTCTGCCCTCCCCGCCTCCACTTTGGGGGCACCTTCAAATGGGTGGCCGCAGGCCTTATCCCTTCGCTGCTAGATGGTGTGGTCCGTTGGTTATGAAAGCAGTGTGGTCACAGCAAGGGCCGAAGCGGGGTCTGGTCCCTGTGTCTGTGGGAGATGGAATCAGGTTCTTTCTGTCCAGCCGCGTCTTGGGCCGAAAGCTGCTGTGGAAACCTGGATTTTTCTCCAAAACATGTCAGAGAAGACTGTGGGGATGATCACATGAGAAGAAACTAAGGCGCAGGACAACCGGGGGCAGTGCTGCTCCCAGACCAGACCTGTAGCAGGGGGAAGGTGTGCCAGTCGGTGCTGTTGGGCCAGGTGACAGAATGGAGGACGAGTGGTCGATTGAAACGTGTATCAGAATCCCACTTGCTGAGGTTGCTGACCGCCAAGTCCACGGGAGGAGCGCTCCGACCCTTGAGAAGCACACGCTCGAGTATTTGGGGGTGAACAGCCATGATGTGCTCACCTTGCTCCCAAGCGGTTCAGAAAAAATCTACGTTGGCCGGCGGGGGGCAGGGGGTGGGGGTGGGGGGCAGTAACGATGCTCTTAGCAGCACGGCCACCTGGGCCTAGGTGTTGGGGTGTTCTCCATTCTGCCAGCTTCCCTGGAAGCTCGAAGTGGTTTCCAGGTAGAAAGTTTTTAGAAAATGGTTCTGTTTTCCAAGGGCCTAGGTGTAGAGGAGAGCCCCCCGCAGGCCCCAGAGCACCCTTTCGTGCACACGAATCCGCACGCCGCGCCGACGTCCCTCCCTGCAAGCCAGGCGCACCCCCCACCCGTGTGCAGAAGCCAAACTCCGCGTTTCAGTTTCAGGCTGTTGAACAGCGTGGGGCAAAGTGTCTTCCTTGAGCGTTTGGAGTACCTGTTCTCTCTCCCCCCATTTGCTCCAAAGCCCTCAGATGCCCTTAGCGTTTGGATTGATTCTCCTCATTGGGCCTGTCTTCAATTTGGTTTCAGGCACTTTCCAATAAGTGCATGAAGTGCTCTGGGGCTCCGGAGAGGCACTCCAGAAATCAATACGTGTTCATCATCGTTGCGGCGGTTACGAGCGCCGGCCGTCCCCCGGAGCCAGGCCCACCAGGGATGCGTGTCCTCCCCCGCTGCTCGGCTCGTTTTGTGTCTCCCCGCGGATGGCCCGCAGTTGTGTCTCAGTGATGATCAATGCCACCGCGTCAGCGTGTCACCGTTAGTGCCAGTGGCTTGGCCCTCTCGCTGTCCTCTCGGAGACCTGGAGATTTATGGTCCACGGCTGTGCGTTCCTGTCCTGCCCTTGCTGATTGGGGGTGGGGGGGGGGTGGCACACAGGAGACCCAAGAAGGGGCCTTTCCTTCTCAGTGTTTGCCATCCGCTGGGGCAGCATCACTGCCCACTGGGGGTCCAGACCCGTTTGGATGTCCAGACGTTTATGCCGGCTCCGTGTGGGTGTCATCTGGCCCATTTTGAGGAAGGATGTGGTCGCCCCGATCCCAGGCGCTCGAAGAAAGCCCCATGCATCACTCACGTGTGGAAACGAGACTAGTGGTCATGCATAGGCAGCACTCTACAGTGTGCAAAGCCGCTGTCCAGACGTTATTCACCTCGTGGAAACTCGCAGTCCCAAGAGGTGGGCAGACAGCTGGGGGGCTTCCCACTTTGGGGGCTGGGCCGGGTGGAGCTGCTCGGTGAGCTCATGCCCGTGAGCAGCCCGAGAACAGCCTGGATTCTGAGCCTTTACCCGGTCAGCAGCACCGCCGGGAAGGGAGGTGGGCTTTCCTCCTTTCTGCCCTTTGCACAGCACGGAGGAAAGTTCAGGGCAGAAGAGTGGGCCAGGCTACTTTGGCCCTCGCTTGCTTTCTTCCAAACCAGCGGCAGCGGGGGGGGGGGGGGGGGGGGGGGACTTGCCCAGCGTGGCCTGGATGTCTGGACAGAGTATCAGGCTGGGAGTCACGCGTACAGCCGAGCCCCTGTCCTCCTGTCCAGGCTTCACGGTGGCACGAGGACGTGGCTTCTTCTGTGTCCAGCGCTGGGGGAGCTCACCGAGGCCGTCTCCGCCTCTGTGTCATCCCCCGTGCCCCATCCCGGTGTGTCACCTGGGGTCCTGTCCCAGCACACTGACCCCTACCATCCCATCAGCAAGTCTCAGTGCCCCCGCTTCTCAGGCGGGAGAGCCGAGTCCCCGAGAGCCATGTCGCGTTCCCCACGTTGTGCCTGGTTGGCTCCCGGCTCTAGGCCCTCCCTGCTCGCCATCTCTGGACCAAGAGGTCTGGCTGGCACGGGGGGCGGGGGGGGAGGGGCACCCTCCCCTGCCGGGGCGCTCAGAGGCTCGTGAAGAGGGTTCCCCAAGCCGACGTATGAGGAGCAGCTGGTGTGGATTCTCCTCCGTCTCCCAAGGCGTCTGCAGCATCCGTCTGTCCACCCCGCGGCGGCCTCCTGGCTCTGCTCCCTGGCTGCCCTGCCCCCGCTCCACACCAGCTCACCATCTGCCACACTGGCCCCTCAAGCCTGTCCCCACAGTGACCAGACTGTTCGGAACTCCACAGGCCACACGCTCCTGTCTGAAACCCACTGCTGGCTCCCACCAAGCCCTCCCGCAGCGTAGCAGCCAGGCTGCACGGCCCGTCACCCTGGCATGGTCACCCTGGCCGTCCCCAGCTCCCAACACCCCCCGGCCCCACGCTGTCACCGGGGATGCCACCCCTTCATGAGGCCGAGCCTGTGCACCCCTCAGAGCCCCACCTCTGACACCCCTCCGTGCAGCCCCTGCTTTGGGGCTTCGTCCTGCTGTCTGGACAGTCGGCCCTGAGATCACGGACGCTTGCCACATAGGAAGCCAGCTGTGCATTGTCGGCCAGAGGTCAGAGAGTAAAGAGCAGGCCACTTGCCTTCTGGGCGGAGACGCCCATAACGTCCGCGTCAACGCCGATTCTGGAGGAGTGAAGACGGGAGAGAAGTGGGTGGGAGAGCGGCTGGGGTTGGGGGAGCACCCGTGGGGGCGCCCGGGCCCCAGCCCTTTCCCTCGGGAGCCAGCACGACGCCACCCCCACCCCGTGGGAGGCAGGAAAGTGTCGTGCAAGGCCCCATTGCTTCTTGGCTCCAACCCCGTCTTCTGCCCTTCGCTTCCAGGCGGCGGGAAATGGCTCCCTCCCACTGGGATAGACGGTGTCCAGGCTCCCGGCAGGTCGGCCCTGGGGTGGTGGAGGCCGGGACTCCAGTCACTGCAGACAGAGGAAACTGGCCCAGGACCGGAGGCAGGCTTTTGAGAACAAGCCCCGGCCTGTAAATAGTGGCCCAGGTCCGTCCACAGTGCCGCTGCCCGCTCCCCCGGCCCGCGACCCCCGCCATCCTGCGAGTGAGCACAGCGCACGTCTGCGGCTTCAGGAGGGCCCGGCTCTGGGATGCTGTTGACGAGGCATTTATAAATATTTCATCTTCACGTTAAAAATACGGGACCGGGAACCATCAGCAGCTGACAAGAGAAGGGCTTTCTCTGCTGGTCGTGGGGGGAGAACCCAACAGCAGGTGTGGCTCGGGCCAAAGGACCAAAGGGTTGTGAGTCAGAAACGTGTAAAGGGCTGCTGTTGTCAAGGCAGTTGTAGCCCAGACCTGTGGGGTCGAGGATCTCAGACGGGCCTGTCGTTGCCTCCGAGTGTGTGCCAGGCGTAGACTGCTCATACAAAACAAAATGGATGGTTTATTTACGTCTGGTGCCATTAAGAATGGAGGAGAAAAGTTCAGCCCAGGATAAGAAGCTTAAATCTTGATTTTTCCCTTCCCCCTCGCAAAAAGAATGGATTCCTTGCATTGTAAATTATCCAGCCCTTGTCCTTGGCTTGGCAGCTACTTCGGGCTGGTATGGACATTGCATAATCTTAAATATTGATTCTTGTTAGACTAAAAAAAAAAGAAAAAGTCCAAGTGCACGGGGCTCCACCGGTCTGCCTGTCCAGGAAATCACCTTCCCCATAGCTCACTTCTGATGGCCTCTAGCCTTCCTGACAGCAAGATCCATTCTGATTAGAAAAGTTCCAGGAGAAAAAGCAACGGTCAGGATCACTTCCTCCATTGCAGCAAACAACGGCTGGACTCCTGCCCTCCTGAGCTTTCTGCACAGAGCAAACCAGGGTGAGCCCACGTCCCCCGGCTCTTTTCCCGTCGCCCCCCAAACTCAGCTGCCCCCGCCGCTCCCGTTCACGGCCTCTACACCGGGTGTTGGGGTGCACCCCTGCTGAGGGCGACAGGCTCCCCCCAGACGCTTGTCCCCGAGAGATGCTTAGCGTGGCCAAGAGCCTATCCCACTCACGGAAGAAATGTCCTTTTAGAACGAAAATCATTTTCAGAAAAAGAAAGCTCTGTGGTATTTGCCGCTGGACCACCGAGGCCTCTAGGCGCCGAGATAATTAAGGCTTGGGTTTTAGCAGAACGGAGAGAATGATCTTTGTGGACATCCGTTAGGGTTAAAAATGAACCGCTGATCACCCCTGCGACGCACAGACCACATTGCACTGCGGGGGGAGGCGGCAAACATTAGGCAGAGAACGTGTCTCCCGTCCCAGGCCCGGTGACGCCACTTCCATGACTAAACACAGAAGGAAAACCCAACCGTGAACTATTTTCTTCAGGTTGGCCACTTGTGGTGCAGTTTCACGAAACACAATTAACGTCCGGCGTCCTCTGCGGCCAGAATTTCACGGTGTGTTACCTGAGCAACCAGCTTCCGTTAACTGGCCAGGAGCAGCGAAGGCAGGGAGGTCTGCTGACTGATGTCTTCGGTTTGATGTCTCAAAGGCCTTCCTCCAAAAATGGTTTCTAGTTACTGCAGGCTGTCCCTTGAATTACCGCAGACACCCAAGGTTGCTGGCGAGATGAGGGTACGTGTTAGGACGGGGCCCCCGCTCCCCAGTTACGGGGACCGCTTTCTCCTGCAGTTACCGGAAGAGGCTCTCGGCATGGAAGCTTGTGTCCGGGCGTAACGCGGAGGCTCGCGTGTTCAAGGCAAGCCGACCGGTTGCTTGGTCTCCTGGATTGGTTCAGATGGGTTCCGCTACAAGAAAGCGGCAAAGCAGGGCCTGGGACAGCCTCCTCTTGGTTTGCACCGTGGGCGGCTCTTGCCGGGACCCTTGCATACACCTAAGATACCCTCCTTCCGGCATTTTCTGAGCCTACCAGAGTGCCAGGGTCATGGTGAGCAAGTTCCACAGTGAGCCTCGAGGTCGCTGGTGCAAACACCGGCCGCCAGGCTCCCAAGGCCCTGCCAGACCCAACGGGCTCTTCCTGAGGTTTGGCTCAAGCCGCAGAGGGCCCAGCGGTCCCGAGAAGATGCAGCAGGTCAGCACTGCACAAACAGCCCTGTAGTCAGATGAGCCATCTGGCCCGTAAAGCAGGCCCAGGAAAACATCTCCGTGTGGACCGTTTGTTGCTGGTGGTGTCACCTGAATGTAGACTGGTCAATTTGTATTTCTTTTCAAAAGTCTCTGCTTGTCAGCACGGCCCTCCCCGCAGCCTGGTTCCAGTCCCCACCCCAGCGAGGCTGCATGCAGGAGCCTCTGCAGACAGCAGGTGCCACGTAGGGTCCGGCCCCTGGCCGCCCCCTTTCTCTCCAGAACTGTCCCCGGACCTGCAGGCTACCTCAGCCTCATGAACCGAGTGTCCTTCCCGTTTCCTCCGTTCCTAACCGTCTGATTCAGTGGTTTCACGTTCTCAGGCTCTCCCTTAGCTCTTATGAAGGAGAAGGAGAAGGAGAAGAAAAGGGAGAAGAAGAAGGAGGAGGAGGGGGAGGGGGAGGGGAGGAGAGGGGAGGGGAGGGGGGGAGGAAGAAGAGGAAGAGGAGGGAGAAAGGAAAATGGTATCAGCTTCCCGGTGTCCAAGAATGATTTGTGTTTTTCCAGTTGTATTTTCTATTTCTGTTCCCTGTCTCGGCCGCTCATCCCTGAGCTCCTCCAACGACCGTCGCGGAGACCAGTCATTCCTAACAATTTCCAGCACCCACTCTCCATACGCTGCTCCACGGCTGCCCGTTACAAACTTACTGATGTCCAAGAGATGCTCTCGCCCCCCGTAAAAACTGCCTTTGGCTTAGAAGTTCCCCCGTACAGACGCTTCATTTAATTTCTTTGCTTCTCTGTGTCTTAGTTTCCCCACATGGATCAGACCTTGTCAAACAGGCAGCTCGGGGCTGCCCGATGGGCCCGGAGAGAAAGCCCAGAGCCCTCTGATGCCTCACGTGAGTACAGCGCTTTGCAGTTCACGTGGCCTCTTTCTCCTGGGCAGCAGCTTCTGCGGTCCGTGACACCGTTCCCATCTCAGAGATGAGAAGTCGGAGTGTAGGCTTTTCTTGAGGTCTCTGGTCTTGAGCCTGGATTTTGACCAGGCCTTGTGACCCCAAACCCTGAGTCCTGTCCAGTTCACACGGATGTGACTTCACAGCACAAGGGAAGGTCCTGTGCAGCCCTTCGTGGCGGAATATGCTGTTTGAACTTGGCTGTGCCTTTGCCTGAGCTCAGCATTCTGAGTGTTGCGACATGAACAGCCTTCCGGCCCCAAGCGGCCAGAAGCAGCCGCCACGCCCTGCAGAAGGCACCACCTCCAGTTTGAAAGTAGACCCACGTGCCTGAGGTGCTGTGGTCTCCTGTCGGGCAGCCAGCAGGCCTCCGCACCTGCCAGGGGGTGGCGGGGAGCAGGTCCCCGCAAGTGTGCACGGGGCAGTCACGGTGGGACCGGGGAGCCGCCCCCAGAGAAGACGGGAGAGTGGTGAGCGTCTGTGTGGACTCACCTGCGTGGCTCCAGAACCTTCCGTCAGCTGGTGCTCAGGGCTCTCTGCAGAGGCCTGCTTGCTTTGGAATTGGCGCGTGAACCAAAACAGGATTTCTGGAAGGAATCCTTCCTGTTCCTCAAACCTCCTCTTTCCCGCCCTGGCCCTGGCCCTGGCCAAGCAAGGTCTGCCAACTCCCAAGTTGTCAAAGTGCCCTCTCCACCTGTCCTATGGGGCACTTGTCCCAGTGGCTCTTAAATTCTGGTGAAGTGGAGACACTTCTTTCGTTCCTGAATGGGAAGATTCAGTGTCTTAAAGTCTGTAGTCTCCAAATTATAAATTCTGTGTAGTATCACACTGATTCTGAAGTTATTTAGAAGAGTAAATGCACAAAAATAGCCAAGAAAAAACCTTTTAAAGGTTCTCAGAGAAGGTTTGCCCTTCTGGGAATAAAAATACGTTTCAAAAAAAAAAAAAAGCTGCAGAAATTAAAATAAATGGTGTCTGGGAAGGAAAACCCAAAAAGGTCAGTGGAAGGAAAATAAGGAATTGTCACTATGATACTTTAAATCAGCAGAAAGGATGCGCTGATAATTCAGTATGTGGTTTGAGTATAACTCGTCCCCATATTTAAAAAAAAAATAAATTTCTCCTCATATCAAACATAAAATTAAACTCTAGAGAGATTAAAGACCCATGAAACTATCAGAGTATCAGGATGCAATGTAAGAGAATTTTGTTTTTAAATCTTCAGATGGAGAATATCATCCTAAGCAAAGACGTGGAAGCCGTGAGGGAAAGGCTGACGCACAGATCACCAAGGGCAGGGGCCGGCGGGTACGGGGACACAAGCCCAAAGCAAAGCTGTCGACCTGGAGAAAATCATTGCAAGGTATAGACAGAGAAAGAGGTAAGAGCCACAAAATACAATGAGCAGCTGCAAATTAACAAGAAACAGACGACGCAGTAGAAAAATGGGGAGATGACCACAGGTGCTTCACAGAAAACAAATGGTCCATGAATATGTGAAATACACTAAACCTCACTGGGAGTTAAGGAAATGCAGATTGAGGGGCGCCTGGGTGGCTCAGTCGGTTGAGCGTCCGACTTCGGCTCAGGTCATGATCTCACGGTTCGTGAGTTCAAGCCCCACGTCGGGCTCTGTGCTGACAGCTCGCAGCCTGGAGCCTGTTTTGGATTCTGTGTCTCCCTCTCTCTCTCCGCCCCCCCCCCCACACTCTCTCTCACTCTCAAAAATAAATAAACATTAAAAATAATAATAAGGGGCGCCTGGGTGGCTCAGTTGGTTGAGCGTCACGATCTCGCGGTCCGGGAGTTCGAGCCCCGCGTCGGGGTCTGTGCTGATGGCTCAGAGCTGGAGCCTGTTTCAGATTCTGTGTCTCCCTCTCTCTCTGACCCTCCCCCGTTCATGCTCTGTTTCTCTCTGTCTCAAAAATAAATAAACGTTAAAAAAAAATAATAAAATGCAGATTGAAACAGGAAGGTAGCATTCTCACTAATGACATCAGCAAAAAAAAAAAAATTCAAGTTTTCATTTTAATTCCAGTGTAGTTAACATGCAACGTTGTGTTGGCTTCAGGTGTGCAGTGGAGTGACATAGTAGGGTGACATGTTCGTCACAAGCGTACTCTGAGTCCCCCCCTCTGGCAGCCACCACTTTGTTCTCTGTAGATAAGACTCTGTGTCTTGATTTGCGTCTCTCCCTCTTTTTTTCCCTTCGCCCATTTGTTTCGTTTCTTAAATTCCACACGTGAGTGAGTGAAATCGTATGCTATTTGCCTTTCCCTGTTTTAGCATCATACTCTCTAGCCCCATCCATGCTGTTGCAGAAGGCGGGATTTCATTCCTTTTAGGGCCGAATAGTACCGCTCTGTGTACGTATACATACTCCACATCTTTCTTCTTCATTCATCGGTCTGTGAACACTCAGGCCGCTTCCATAATTTGGCCGTTGTAGACAACGCTGCTATGAACCGAGGTGCACGTATCCCTTTGAATCAGTGTTTTTGTATTTGGGGGGTAAATACCCAGTAGTGCGATTGCTGGATGGTACAGTAGTTCTATTTTTAAGTTTTGGGGGAAACTCCATACTTGGCTGCACCAGTTTGCATCGCCATCAGCAGTGCAAGAAGGTTCCTTTTTCTCCACATTCTCACCAACACTTGTTGTTTCTTGTGTTTTGATTTTAGCCATTCTGACAGGTGTGAGGTGGGGTCTCCTTGTGGCTTTGATTTGTATTTCCCTGATGATGAATGATGGTGAGCATCTTTTCATGTGTCTGTTGGCCATCTGGATGTCTTTGGAAAAGTGTCTGTTCATGTCTTCTGCCCCTTTTTTGATTGAATTACTTGTTTTTTGGGGTGTTAAGTTATAGAAGTTCTTTATATATTTTTGACACTAACCTTTTATCTGTCGTTTACAAATGTCTTCTCCCATTCCATGGGTTGTCTTTAGTTTTGTTGATCGTTGCCTGTGCTGTGCAGAAGCTTTTTATTTTGACGTAGTCTCAATAGTTTATTTTTGCTTTGTTTCCCTTGCCTCAGAAGACAGATCTAGAAAAATATTGCTACAGCCAATGTCGGAGAAATTACCACCTATGTTCCCTTCTAGGATTTGTATGGTTTCAGGTCTCACATTTAGGTCTTTAATTCATTTTGAATTTATTTTTGTGTGCGGTGTAAGAAAGCGGTCCAGTTTCATTGTTTTGCATGTAGCTGCCCAGTTTTCCCAGCGCCATTTGTTGAAGAGACTTTTTCCCACTGCGTATTCTGGCCTCCTTTGTCAAAGATTCATTGATTATAAAATTGTCGGTTTGTCTCTGGGTTTTCTAGTCTGCATTGATCTGTGCGTATGCCGGTGCTGTACTGTTTTGATTACTATGGCTTTGTAATACAACTTGTGATGCCTCCAGCTTTGTTTTTCTTTCTCAAGATTGCTTAGCTACTTGGGGTCTTGGCTCCAAAGTTTAGGATTGTTTGTTCTAGTGCTGTGGACACTGCTGGTGATGCTTTTGGGGGGATTGCATTAAATCTGCGGATTGCTTGGGGGAGTGTAGACATTTTAACAACGTCTGTTCTTCTAGTCCCTGAGCGTGGGATGTCTTTCTGTTTCTTTGTGCCGCCTTCAGCTTCTTTGATCGCCAGTTTATGTTTTCAGAGTGCACATCTTTCCCGTCTTTGGTTACATTTATTCTTAGGTATTTTATTGTTTTTGGTGCAGCTGTAAATGGATTGCTTCCTTAATTTCTCTTTCTGCTGCTTCATTATTAGCGCATAGAAAGGCAACAGATTTCTGCACATTGATTTTGTGTCCTGAACTCATTTATCAGTTCTAGTCGTTTTTTGGTGGCATTTTCAGGGTTTTCGACATGTAGAATCAGGTCATCTGCAAACAGTGAAAACTTGACTTCTTCCGTACCAATTCGGATGCCTTTTATTTCTTGCTGTGGCTAGGACTTCGCATGTTATGTTGAGTAAATGTGGTGACAGTGGACATCCTTGTCCTGTTTCTGACCTTAAGGGAAGAGCTCTCAGTTTTTCCCCATTGAGTATGATGTTTGCTATGAGTTTTTCACGTGAAACCTTTACTATGTTGAGGTACATTCCCTTTAAACCTACTTTGTTAATTTTTTTTGTAGCTTTTTTTGCCATAAATGAACGTTGTACCTTGTCAACTGCTTTTCCTGCATTTATTAAAATGATCATACGGTTTTTATCCCTTTCTCCCATTGATGTGATGTATCACATTGATTTGCAAATATTAAACCACCCTTGCACCCCGGGAACAAATCCCACTTGATTGTGGTGAATGACGTTTTTAATGTATTGTTGGATTCAGTTTGCTGGTATTTTGTTGAGGAATTTTGCCTTTATGTTCATCAGAGGTACTGGCCTGTAGTTCTCTTTTTTTGTGGTGTCTTTATCTGGTTTTGTTATCAGGATAATGTGGGCTTCGTAGAATGAATTTGGAAATTCTTCTTCCTCTTTTTTTTTTTTTTTTGGAGTAGTTTGAGAATGGTAGAATTCATCTGTGGAGCCGTCTCGTCCTGGAATTTTGCTTGTTGGCAGTTTTTTGATTACTGACTCAATTTCATTGCTGGTAATCAGTCCGTTCCGATTTTCTATCTCTTCCTAATTCTGTTTTAGTAGAATATATGTTTCTAGGCATTTATCCATTTCTCTACATTGTCCAGTTTGTTGGCATAGAATTTTTCATAATAATTTCATATAATTGTATATGTGTGGTGTTGATTGTTATTTCTTTTCTTTCACTTATGAATGTGTTTATTTGAGTCCTCCCTTCCTCCCCACCCCCCCCACCTCCACCATGGGCCCTCCCCCCCCACCTCTCTTTTTTGGGTTTATCAATTTTGTTGATCTCTTCAAAGAACCAGCTCCTGGTTTGTTGATCTGTTCTGTTGTTTGTTCAGTTTCTATGTCATTTGTTTCTGCTCTAGATTAGCAAAAAGTTTGACTAACAGCAGCCTTGCCACAATGTAAGTCTCTCAAGAGCAGTAAATGTTTGTCCTTTGAGTCACAGCTTTGTCCCCAGCACGTAGCACACTGCCTGATATCTAGTAGCCACTCAATAAGTAATTTTTAAAAATTTTTTAAAAATTGTGCTGAAATAAACAACATTTGTCATTTTCACTATTTCTAAGAGTACAGGTCAGCATAGTTGAGCACGTCTGCTTTGTACCTTTCGATGCCATCATCTTCAAAACTTCCCCATCTTGCGCAACTGGAACTCTGGCGCATGAAACCCTAGCTGCCTGTCCCCTCCCCCCACCCCAGCCCCTGACAACTACCTTTCTGCTTTCTGTGTCTGTGAATTTCACTGCTGTGGGGACCTCAGATTAGAATCATGAAGTATTTATCCTTTTATGACAACTATTTTTAAATGAAGCAATGAACTATTGTGAGTAAAGATAGGCAGCAAAAGATTTTTAAATTACTTTCCAGTTACACTGAGATATAATTGACATGTAACATTGTATCAGTTTGAGGTGTCCATGATGATTGGATACATGTATCAATTGTGAAATGATCACCACAGTCAAGTTCACTAATGTCCATCACCTCACAGTTATAAAACATACTTTTTCCTTGTAATAAGAACTTTTAAGATCTTCTTTCTTAGCGACTTTCAAGTATATGAAGCAGTATTACTAGAACTCATTTCTTACAAGTTACAAATTGAAAGATTGTAACCCAGACCCTCCAACCCCACCCCCATGTCTGGCAACCTCATCTGGTCTGTTTCTATGAGTTTAGTTTTTTAGATTCCACCTAGAAGTGAGATCACACAGTATTTGTCTTTTTTCTGTCTCATTTATTTCACTTAGCATAATTCCCTCAAGGTTCATCCACGTTGTCACAAATCCTTCATTTTTTATGGCAGAATAGTATCCCATTGTATGTGTGCGTGTGTATGTATATTATGTATATATATATCACATTTTCTTCATTCATTGTTGGACACGTAGATTGTTTCCATGACGTGACTATTGTAAATATGCTGCAGTAAACACAGGGGTGCACATACCCCTTGGGAAGGTGACATCATTTCCTTTGGATGTAGACCCAGAAGTGAACATAGTAGATCATATGGTAGTTCTATTTTTAATTCTTTGAGGAATCTCTATACTGTTTTCCTTAGAAGCTGCACCAGTGTGCATTCCCACAACTGTGCACAGCGGTTCTCATTCTCCACGTTCTCACCAACGTTGGCCTCTTGTCTTCCATGATGAATCCTTCAAGGCAAGAGATGACCTCTCATTGTGGTTTGGGTGTGCATTTCCCCAATCATTAGTGATGTTGAGCACCTTTTCATATACCTGTTGGCCATTTGAATATCTGGGGAAAATGTCTGTGTAGGACTTTTGCCCTTTTTAATTGATTTTTTTTTTTTTTTTGCTATCGAGTTTTATGTATTGCTTACATTTGTTTAAATTGAGCCTTATCAGATGGGTGGTTTACAAGTGTTTTCTCCCATTCTATAGGTTACCTTGTCACTTCATTGATGGATTTTTGTTCTTCTGTGCAGAAGCTTATTAGCTAAATGTGGGCCCCCTTGTTTATTTTTTTTTATTTGCATTTTAGGTGTCCTATCCAAAAAAAAGAATTATTGTCAAAGCCAAAATGCTTCTCTCCCCTCTGTTTTCTTCTGAGAGTTTTGTGGTTTCAAATTAAGTCTTTAGTCAAACACTTTGAGTTAATTTTTGTGAGTGGTATAAGCTGTAGGTTGACTTCTTTACATGTGAATTTCTAATTTTGAAAAGACTATATTTTCTCCATTGAATATTGTTGACTTCCTTGTCAAGTATTAGCCAATGGTATGCGTGTGGGTTACTTCTGGACTCTGAGTTCTGTTTAATGGGTCTGCATGTCTGTTTTTATGCCAGTCCTATAGTGTTCTCATTACTCGAGTTTTGTAACAGCTTGAAATCAGGGTGGGTGATGCCTCCGGCTTTGTTCTTTCTCAGGGTTGCTTTGGCTTCTCAGTGTGTTTCGTGCTTCCATACAAATTGTTGGACTGTTTGTTCTCTGGGATTTTGATAGGGATTGCATGGGGTCTATAGATGGCTTTGAGGGTAGTATGTGGACATTTTAATAATACCAGTTCTTCCAATCCATGCACATAGGGTATCTTCCCAGTTATTTGTGTCTCCAGTTTCTTTCATCAATATCTTATCGTTTTCAGTGCCGAGATCTCTGACCTCCTCAGTTAAAATTATTCCTAAGTATTTTATTGGTTTTGATGCTTTTGTAAATAGGATTATTGTCTTTATTTCTTTTTCAGATAATTTTTGTTAGTGTATAGAAACAGTAATGGTTTTGTGTATTGATTTTGTATCTTGCAATTTTACTGAATTCATTGATGGGATTTAATAGTATTTTGGTGGAACTTAGGATTCTGTTTCTGTAAAATTGTGTCATCCGCAAATAGAGACAATGTTGCTTCTTTCCAATTCTGATGACTTTTATTTATTTTTCTTACCTGATTGCTCTAGCCAGGACTTTCAAAAACAGATACTCTCAAACAGACACATAGACCAATGGAATAGAATAGAGACTCCAGAATTGGACCCACAAATGTATGGCCAACTAACCTTTGACAAAGCAGGAAAGAATATCCAATGGAAAAAAGACAGTCTCTTTAACAAATGGTTCTGGGAGAACTGGACAGCAACATGCAGAAGAATGAAACTAGACCACTTTCTTACACCATTCACAAAAATAAACTCAAAATAAAGGATAAAGGACCTGAATGTGAGACAGGAAACCATCAAAACCCTAGAGGAGAAAGTAGGAAAAAACCTCTCTGACCTCAGCCGCAGCAATTTCTTACTTGACACGTCTCCAAAGGCAAGGGAATTAAAAGCCAAGATGAATTATTAGGACCTCATGAAGATAAAAAGCTTCTGCACTGCAAAGGAAACAATCAACAAAACTAAGAGGCAACCGATGGAATAGTAAAAGATATTTGCAAATGACATATCAGACAAAGGGCTAGTATCCAAAATCTATAAAGAACTCCCCAAACTGCACACCCGAAAAACAAATAATCCAGTGAAGAAATGGATAGAAAACATGAATAGACACTTCTCTAAAGAAGACATCCAGATGGCCAACAGGCACGTGAAAAGATGTTCAACGTCACTCCTTATCAGGGAAATACAAATCAAAACCACACTCAGATATTACCTCACGCCAGTCAGAGTGGCTAAAATGAACAAATCAGGAGACTATAGATGATGGCAAGGATGTGGAGAAACGGGAACCCTCTTGCACTCTTGGTGGGAATGCACACTGGTGCAGCTGCTCTGGAAAACAGTGTGGAGGTTCCTCAAAAAGTTAAAAATAGACCTACCCTATGACCCAGCAATAGCACTGCTAGGAATGTACCCAAGGGATACGGGAGGGCTGATGCATAGGGGCACTTGTACCCCCATGTTTATAGTGGCACTTTCAACCATAGCCAAATTATGGAAAGAGCCTAAATGTCCATCAACTGACAAATGGATAAAGAAGATGTGGTTTATATATACAATGGAATACTACTTGGTGATGAGAAAGAATGAAATCTGGCCATCTGTAGCAACGTGGAGGGACCTGGAGGGTATTATGCTAAGTGAAGTAAATCAGGCAGAGAAAGACAGATGCCATATGTTTTCACTCTTATGTGATCCTGAGGAACTTAACAGAAGACCATGGGGGAGGGGAAGGGGGGAAAAACGTTTCAGAGAGGGAAGGAGGCAAACCATAGGAAGCTCTTAAACACTGAGATCAAACTGAGAGTTGATGGAGGGTGGGGGAGTGGGGGAGTGGGGAAAGTAGGTGATAGGCATTGAGGAGGGCACTGGGCATTGCATGGAAACCAATTTGACAATAAATTTTATATATATATATATATATATATATATATATATAAAATTATATATATATATATACACACATATATATACACATACATGTATACATACACACACACACACACACACATATACAAAAGTAACTGTCAAAACATAAAAAAAAGAAAAAAAGACATACTCTCTTACATGTTATGTGGGTAAATGAGACCATTTGGAAATACCTAATCCAAATTTAAAGTTCATGTTTAAAAAGTGAACTAACCATTCTACTTCAGGAGCAATTCCTTACAAAAATACTGATTTATGCACAAACATACGAGTTACAAGGATGTTCTTTGTAGCATCTCTCAGTGTAAACTTTTGTTGAAGGAAAATACTGGCACTAAGACGTTCAAGAATCATAAGCATGGGGATCTGTGGGTTTTTACAAAGTGAACGAACATACAGGATCCCTCCTACCTTCTCCTAGTCGCCACTACCCCACCCAAGGGTACCTCAACTTGGACCTTTCGCACTGATTCCTTTTGCCTATTTTTGACCTTTATGTAAATGGAAATCACATAGTGTGTTCCCTTTTTATGTCTGGCTTCTCGCAGTCAACGTTGCGTTAGGAAGGGTTCATCCATGTGAGTGCGTGTAGTAATAAGAAATCTGTTTTCATTGTTGTATAGAATATTTATATTATATGAATATGCCACAATTTTATTTTTTCATTTTACTATTGATGGACATGTTTCCATTTGGGGGATATTAAAAATAGTGCTGCGGGGGTGCCTGGGTGGCTCGAGTAAGCATCCAACTCTTGATTTCAGCGAAGGGTATGATCTCACAGTTCATGAGTTTGAGCCCCACGTCGGGCTCTGCAATGACAAGGCTGAGCCTGCTTGGGAGTCTCTCTCTCCCTCTTTCTCTGCCCCTCCCGTGCTCTCTTTCTCTGTCTCTCAAAATAAATTAATAAACTTAAAAAAAAACAGTGCTGCTCATGGAAACTTTGCAAAGTGAAGGATATGTCTGTTACCTTGATTGAGGTGGTGGTGTATTGGGTGTGTGTATATGTCCAAACTTGTCAAGTTCTGTACATTAAATATGCAGTTTTCTGTATGTCAGTTATGCTTCAATGAAGCTAGTAGAACCCAATGCTGTTATTAGCATGTTTTTTCATGTGACTCAGTATACATGTGCACATTGCTGTGGGGTGTGCAGCTGGCACTGGGATTGCAGAGTCATAATGTGCAGCTTTACTAGGTCCTACCAAAGAATTGACTAAAATAGTGGTACCGATTTATACTCACACCAGCAGTGTGTGAGAGTTCCTCTTGGTTTATGTATTTGCCAAAACCTGGTATTACCTGATTTACCATAATTAGCCCATTCCGGTAGAGGGTAGTCATTCCTCTTTGTGGTTTATTTTTCATATCCCTGGTGATAAGTGAACTTTAGGATCTTTTTTGTGTTTATTGATTATTTCTGTGAATTTCCTGTTCAAGTCTTTTGTCCATTTTTTTTTATTAAGCTCTCTGTTTTTTCTTATTGATATGTGGGACTTCTTTATATTCTGAGATGAGTTCTCTGTCAGGTATCTGCCTAGCAAATACCTTCTCCCACTCTAAGGCTTGTGTTTTCATGCTGCTGAAGTTACTGTTTTGAAGAACAGAATTACTTAATTGTAAGGTGGTCCAACTTAACAACTTATGGTTGAAGCTTTTTGTGTCCTATTTAATATATCTTTGCCTGGCATATTTATAAACATACTCTCCTGTGTTTCCCTCTGGAAACTTTATCTGCTACATTCAGCCACAGATCCATCTGGACTTGATTTTTCTGTATGGTGTGAGACAGGGGTTAAAATTCTGTACAGGAGGCTTAGTTAGCCACTTGTTGGCCCAGCCCCACCTGGTCACGTGTGGGTCTGTCTCGGGACCCTGTGTTCCATTGGCTTGGACTTTTGAGCCATCCTTGCATCAGTAGTACTCTCCAGTTTAAAGTAAGTCTAGATAGTTTGTGGTCTAAGTTTTCCAGTTTCGTCTTTCTTCAAGATTACCTTGACCATGCGTGGACATCTGCCTGCCCATATAACTTTTAGGTTCAGCTTGTTCTTTTCCACAACGCTAAACCTGCTGATATTTTTATTGTGTTTAATCTACAGATAAATTTTGGGAAAATTTACCTCTACTTTATTATGTTTTTAAGCCCACAGAGCATATCCCTCCAGTTATTTAGACCTTTAAAATATTTCTCAACTCTGTTTTGTGGTTTTCTTTGTACCAGTTTGGAACAATTTCTACTCAATTTATCCTTAGATATTTGATGTTCTGCTACCATCGTAAATGGTACCTTTCTTTAAAAAATGGTATCTTTAACAGTTTTATCTTCTCCTTTTTGTTGCTATACCATTGTTTTTAACAGCACAGAAAGTGAAATGTTCTCAGTGGTGGGGGCAGATTAAATAAATGCACTTCCTTCTCTACAGCCAGTAGAATAAATGGAGTGGACCCCATGTACCAACAAGGGGAAGATTATTGGGGAAACATGATGCAGAACATATAAAAGCCATGCTCGGTGTTGCAGTTTTTTAACTATATGGAAATGGGTATCTTGTGAAGTCCTTTGAACAAGGTCTAGAAAGCCTGACAGCTGTTTGGTAACAGTGTATCACCAGGGAAGAGGACTTCAGGCAGAGCTGGGGTGGAGGAGAATTATCTCTTCCTTCGTCTCCATGTGCATGACTTTGATTTTTACAACAAGCTTGGGTTACAAGAGCAGGTACAAATGGATTCTTACCTGCTTAATCCCTGTCTTGCTGTTGGCCCAGGACCTGGCCCAGCCCACGGTGAGACCGCCACAAATACTCCAACAGAGCTGATGTTCTGGAGTTTCCTTGGCCTCTGGGGGGCCGTGGGTCTCTTGCAGGCCTTCTGTTCTTTTTTTGTTTGTTTGTTTTAATTTTTTATGTTTTTTAATTTATCGCGGAGAGAGACAGAGCGTGAGTGGGGGAGGGGCAGAGAGAGAAGGAGACAGAATCTGAAGGAGGCTCCAGGCTCTGAGCCATCAGCACAGAGCCCGACGCGGGGCTCGAACTCACAAACTGCGAGATCATGCACGACCTGAGTCGAAGTCAGGTATTTAACCGACTGAGCCACCCAGGTGCCCCAGCAGGAGTTTTTTCTTGTCCTGTCACTTTGAAGAGTGTATACCACAAATTAACACAAAAAAAAATATGTGTTCAGAGCAAAACCACACTGGATGACAAAACCTGGGCTCTCAAGGGCCAACAGGGAGAGATACTAAACCACATATCCTGAGCATAGAAGCAGGTGCCTCAGTCCAAGGGTCCTGGAAAGTTTGGTTTGCGAGCGCTGAGGGTGCTGGGGCTACAGCGATGATCCAAGCAGACAAGCCCCCCCCCTCCTCAAGGGGCTTATGCTCTAATGGATGACAGTATGGAAGCCAGTTGAATGTGTGGGTAGTAGGGAGAAACACTGAGTAAAAGAAAGAGGGAGAAGGCATGTGGGTGGTGGTTGGGGTAAGGGTGTTAATTTCAGAGCAGGCAAGGACACCTCAGGGTGCAGGACCTGAGTTGGGGGAGCACAGCAAATGCTTGTAGTCCATACCCTGGAGCTGGGGCACTTGCGGGGGGTGGGTTGGTGGAGAGGAGGGGACTGTGGGGCTGACTGTGTACATCCTCGAGGCCACTGGGAGAACTCCAGACAGAATGCGGTGAAGGTGGTCTGCCCCGAATTTAGGAGATGCTCTGGCAGCTGTGCTGAGAAAGATGGGGGTGGGGGGGAGGAAAAGCAGAGGGACGTATTGGGCCACTGGTGTCTCGAGCCAGAGCAGCACAGGTGTGGCTCAGACCAGGGTGGAGAAGTGGGATCGGCTGAGATTTCGGATATCCAGCTTAATGACATAAGTTTTGAGGAAATTTAATACGCAGGACTGTGGCGTTTAAAAAGTAGGAGTATTCTGGAATGTTCAGAAAATAATAAAACCATTTTATTTTTTTAATGTTTTTATTCATCTTTGAGAGAGAGAGACAGAGTGCGAGTGGGGGGAGGGGCGGAGAGAGAGAGAGGGAGACACAGAATCCGAAGCAGGCTCCAGGCTCCGAGCTGTCAGCACGGAGCCCCACACGGGGCTTGAACTCACAAACTGTGAGATCATGACCTGAGCTGAAGTCGGACACTCAACCGACTGAGCCACCCAGGCACGCCCAATGAAGCCATTTAAAAAAGCCATCCTTGGGGCGCCTGGGTGGCGCAGTCGGTTAAGCGTCCGACTTCAGCCAGGTCACGATCTCGCGGTCCGGGAGTTCGAGCCCCGCGTCAGGCTCTGGGCTGATGGCTCAGAGCCTGGAGCCCGTTTCCGATTCTGTGTCTCCCTCTCTCTCTGCCCCTCCCCCGTTCATGCTCTGTCTCTCTCTGTCCCAAAAATAAATAAACGTGGAAAAAAAAAATTCTTTAAAAAAAAATAAAAAGCCATCCTTTTGAAGGCTGCTTTTTCTCTTCAAGAAAATGTAACTTCTGGAAATTACCTTCGATGAGGAACCCAGTGTGTATGCTCCGCGGGGGACCAAGGGCAGCTTCAGAACAGCCCAGGCAGAGCTGGGGTGGGGCGGGCTGGCTCACCGGGGGTCACGTGAGGCATCACCTCACCCCAGGTAGGACCCAGGCTGTGATCTGGCCTGTGTGGCCTGGAGATGCGGAGTAGGGGCCCCTGTGACACCTTGCCTCCTACAGCTTGTGGACACTAAGTCCTGGGGAGCAGCAGGTGGGAGGAAGACGAGGGCACGTGTGCAGCACCAATGGCTCTCGCACTCAGCTGGGACTCGAGTCCCAGCAACGTCCTCGAGGAAACGTGGTTTCCTCAAAAAACCAAAAGCCTGAAGACTGATTCTCCATGGAATGTTGATTTTTCTTCTTCTGCTCTGATAAAACCACAGGACTTCTTTATGACAGCTTTATTGAGATAATTCACGTACCTTAAAATTTACCCATTTAGGGGCACCTGGGGGGCTCGGTCAATTAAGCATCCGACTTTGGCTCAGGTCTTGATCTCACAGTTCATGGGTTCGAGCCCCGCATCGGGCTCTGTGCTGACAGCTCGGAGCCTGGAGCCTGCTTCGGATGCCGTGTCTCCCTCTCTCTCTGCCCTTCCCCTGTTCACAGTCTGTCTTTCTCTGTCTCTCTCTCAAAAATAAATAAACATTAAAAAAATTTTTTTTTTAATTTCCCATTTAAAGGGTACAATTAAGGTGCACCTGGGTGGCTCAGTCTCTTAAGCCTGACTCTTGATTTTGACTCAGATGAGGATCCCAGGGTCATGGGATCGAGCCCTGCTTTGGGCTCCACGCTGAGCATAGAGTCTGTTTAAGATTCTCTCTCCCTGTCTCTCTGCCCCTCCCCCACTGGTGTGCACGCGTTCTCTCTCTCTCTCTCTCTCTCTCTCTCTAACTCTGTCTCAAAAGACATAAAAAATAAATAAAATGTACAATTTAGTGGTTTTGACCACAGTCAATTTTAGAACATTTTATCACCTCAGAAAGAATCTCCCCTCATGTTTCTTTAGCTAATCACCCCCTCTCGCCCCGTGTTTGCCGCTCTCAGCAGTCACTCATCTATTTTCTGTTTCTGTGATTTGCCTGCTCCGGATGTTGCATATAAATGGAAACTTGGTTTTTGGGGATCAGCTTCCTGCACTTAAGCATAATGTTTTCAGGGGCGCCTGGGAGACTCAGTCGTTTGAGCGTCCGGCTTCGGCTCAGTCATGATCTCACCGTTTGTGGGTTCTAGCCCCGCATCGGGCTCTGTGCTGACAGCTCGGAGCCTGGAGCCTGCTTCGGATTCTGTGTCTCCTCTCTCTGCTCCTCCCCCACTTATACTCTGTCTCTCTTTCAAAAATGAGCAAACATTAAAAAAAATAATAAAAAACGTCATGTTTTCAAAGTTCATCTGTGTCCCCTTTACAACTGAATCATGTTCCAATGTGTGGGCGCACCACAATTTTAAAATCCATCCATAACGGACTTTTGGGTTATTTCTACCTTTCGGCTGTTACGGTTATGCTGCTGTAAACATTGGCATGCACAGTCTGTGTGTCAACGCAGAGTTCGTGTCCCTCGGGTACGTAAGTAGGAATGGAAATACTGGGCCACAGGGGGAGGGCTCACCCCTCTGAGAAGGTGCTGGTCTGTGGAAAGCGGCCGCCCCAGTTTCTGTACCCGCACCAGCAGCGTGAGGGGCCAGGCTGCCCTGGGACTTTGAGATCCTGGCTGTCCTGGTGGGCGTGAAGGGGCGCCTCCTTGTGGTTTTGACCTGCGTTTCCCTGGTGACTGATGACGTCGAGCCTCGTTTCGTGTGCTTGTTGGCCATCGGTGTGTCTTCTGGAAAGAAATGCCCGTTTCTGATCATTTGCCCTTTCAAACGGAGTCACTTGTCCTTTTACTGCCTGTGTCTGAAAGCATTCTTCACACAGTCTGGATGCAGGCGCCCCTTCAGATACATGATTTTCAAGTAGTTTCTCCCATCCTGTGGGCTGTCTTTTCGCGGTCTTGATGATGTCTTTGAAACACAGATACTTTCCGTTGAGCCAAAGTTCAGCGTATCTGTTGTTACTTCTGTGATTCGTGGTTTCGGTGTCACATCTAAGATGCACACCACGTCCACTCCATCGCGCACACAGTTGCCAGTTCACATGACAGCTGTTGTCAAATCTGAAGCCCTGGAGACACCCCTGTGTGTTCTTCTCAGGGCTTCACGGTCTTGGCTCTTACGCGTAGGTCTTTGATCTGCTTTGGAGTTACTTTTTGTATACGGTGTGAGGTAAGATCCACTTCCGTTCTCTGTGTGTGGCTCTCCAGTTGTCCAGCACTGTTTGCTGAAGAGACCGTTCTTTTCCCCTTGAATGGCCCTGGTACCCTTGTCAAAAATCAGTTGGCCGTAAATACACAGGGTTATCTCTGGACTCCCAGTTCTACGCCACTGATCTGGGTGTGCATCCACTACTACACTGGCTTGATTTCTGTCTTTCCTCCTTTCTTTCCTTCCTTCCTTCCTTCCTTCCTTTCTTCCTTTCTTTCCTCCTTTCTTTCCTTTCTTTCTTTCTTTTCTTTCTTTCTTTCTTTCTTTCTTTCTTTCTTTCTTTTTTTTCTTTCTTTTCTTTCTTTCTTTCTTTCTTTTCTTTCTTTCTTTCTTTCTTTCTTTCTTTCCTTCCTTCCTTCCTTCCTTTCTTTCTTTCTTTCTTTCCTTTCTTTCTTTTCTTTCTTTCTTTTTTCCTTCCTTTCTTTTCTTTCTTTCTTTCTTCCTTTCTTTCCTTTCTTTCCTTTCTTTCTTTCTTTTCTTTCCTTCCTTCCTTCCTTCCTTCCTTCCTTCCTTTCTTCCTTTCTTCCTTTCTTTCCTCCTTTCTTTCCTTTCTTTCCTTTCTTTCTTTCTTTTCTTTCTTTCTTTCTTTCTTTCTTCCTTTCCTTTCTTTCCTTTCTTTCCTTTCTTTCTTTCTTTCTTTCTTCCTTTCTTCCTTTCTTTCCTCCTTTCTTTCCTTTCTTTCCTTTCTTTCTTTCTTTTCTTTCTTTCTTTCCTTCCTTCCTTCCTTCCTTCCTTCCTTCCTTTCTTTCTTCCTTTCTTTCCTCCTTTCTTTCCTTTCTTTCCTTTCTTTCTTTCCTTTCTTTCTTTCTTTCTTTCTTCCTTTCTTCCTTTCTTCCTTTCCTTTCTTTCCTTTCTTTCTTTTCTTTCTTTCTTTCTTTCTTTCTTTCTTCCTTTCTTTCTCTTTCCTTCCTTCCTTCCTTCCTTCCTTTCTTTCTTTCCTTTCTTTCTTTTCTTTCTTTCTTTCTTTCTTTCTTTTCTTTCTTTTCTTTCTTTCTTTCTTTCCTTCCTTCCTTCCTTTCTTTCTTTCTTTCCTTTTTTTCTTTTTTCCTTCCTTTCTTTCTTTTCTTTCTTTCTTTCTTTTTTTTCTTTCTTTCTTTCCTTCCTTCCTTTCTTTCTTTCTTTCTTTCTTTCCTTTCTTTCTTTTCTTTCTTTCTTTTCTTTCTTTCTTTTTTCCTTCCTTTCTTTCTTTTCTTTCTTTCTTTTTCCTTCCTTTCTTTTCTTTCTTTCTTCCTTTCTTTCCTTTCTTTCTTCCTTTCTTTTCTTTCTTTTCTTTCTTTCTTTCTTCCTTTCCTTTCTTTCCTTCCTTTCTTTCTTTCTTTTCTTTCTTTCTTGCTTTCTTTTTTTCTTTCTTTTCTTTCTTTCCTTCCTTTCTTTCTTTTCTTTCTTTTTTCTTTCTTTTCTTTCTCTCTTTCTTTCCTTCCTTTCTTTCTTTTTTCTTTCTTTTCTTTCTTTCTTTCTTTCTTTCCTTTCTTTCCTTCCTTTCTTTCTTTTCTTTCTTTCTTTCTTTTTTCTTTCTTTCTTTCTTTTCTTTGTTTTCTTTTCTTTTCTTTTCTTTTCTTTCTTTCTTTCTTTCTTTTCTTTCTTTTCTTTCTTTTCTTTCCTTGTAGTAAGTTTTGAAATCAGGAAGTAGAGTCCTCCGACTCTGTTGTTCTTTTATGAGAGGGTCTGGTTGTTCTGGGTCCTGTGCCAGTACCATATGAATTTTAGGATCCGCTGGTTGGTTTCTAGAAAAAGCCAGTGGTGGTTCTGACAGGGGTTGCCTCGAATCTGTGGACCATTGAATCTGCAGCTGGGAAACATTGTCATCCTGACGATACTGTCTTCCAATGGTGAACATGCGGTGTTTTCCCATGTATTTAGGTCTTTAATTCCTTCCGATAATAAAACCACAGGTCTTTTTGAAAGCTGCTTGAGTGCATCAGAACAGCTGATCTTCTCAGAATGCCTGCCCTACCAACTCCCTGTGAGAGCAAAGTGCAGAGGCCCCACCCCGTCCAGCAGTTTGGCGGAGGGGAGCAGGTTTGGGTTCTGTTCTACCCCGTAGCAGCCTCCTGCCTCCCGCGGGCCTCGGCCCTCAGCAGCCTGCCCAGGCAGATGGGTGCTCGTCACCCCATCTCCTTGCTCCTTCTGTTCAGAGGGCCTGGGTGTTCTCCTGACGTTGGTTTTAAGCAGCCCCTGGTCGCAGCCAGGGAGTCCTGCCTCAGGGTGCCCTGCCATCCTGACTGGCGCTCCTACACGTGTAAGAGGGAGTCACTTGATGTAGCACACGTATGTCCACTGCTCTCAGCTCAGCTTCCTGCATTGCTGTGGCACCTGTGTTACAGATCAGGTGGCCACACACATATGGATCTGTTTCCGGACTGTATTTCATGAAGTTGTCTCATCTTGCCTTCATACCAAACTGTATTGCTTACTATGGCCTAAGAGACCTTGTTTGGGTAGTGTTAGGGACTCTGAATACTTGTCTCCCCAGATCCATATGTTGAAGCCCTCCTGCCCCACCCCCACCCCCAGCAGTGTGATGATATTTGGAGATGGACCTTTGGGAGGTGATTAGGTTTAAATGAGATCATGGGGGTGAGCCCCCTGTGATGGGAGTCGTGCCCTGTAGGAGCTGAAAGCCCTTCTTCTGTCTGTATGTGAGCACAGGGAGAAGGCAGCTGCCCACAAGCCAGGAAGAGGCCCTCACCGACAACCACACCTGTCGGCACCTTGTTCTTAGACACGCAGCCTCCAGAACTGTGAGTGTTCAAGCTTCCCACTCCCTCCCCATTGCCTTGGCTCCTCTTGGGTCATTTGCGTTCCTGTGTAAACTTCAGAATCAGCTTATCAGCTTCAAGTAAAGAGCCTACTGGAATTTGACATTGAGACTGAGTCTTTGGCCATTTTAGGGAGAATTGGCATCTTTGCAACACGTGATCTAACAATCCATGAATATGTTATGTGCCTCCACTTAGGAAGATTTTAGAAATTTCTCAACAATTGTGTGGTTTCCTGGGCAGACATCTTGTACAACATTGGTAGCTTTCTTCTTGGGTATTTGGCATTTTTTATGGTAATATAAATGGTATTAGTTTTTAAAGTTCCGTTAACTGTGATGGTTGTAGAAATATGGTTGTTACGTTGACCTTGCATTCATCAGTCATGCTAAATTTCACTCATTGAATTTAATGCTTTTTAAGTTCTTTTGGATTTTCTTATGACGCTGATTTTAAAATAAGTTTTCTCCCTCATTTGGTCAGAAATTGTTTGGTTGCTAGCAGCAGAAATCCCTTCGAGGGAGTTCAAATAAAAGTGAGGTCAGAATCAGGCCCAGGGGATGCTGGGAAAGCCAGGAGCAGGGAGTCCAGCCGGACTTTGTGGAAATCTCTCCCTCGGGCTCCACCTCCCTGCGAGCCTCTGGGCACCCGTCCTCAACCCGGCCCTCTCTGATCGTCGGCCAGCTTCTGGGTCTCTGACCACCTGTGGCATCAGTCTCAGCTGTACTTCCATGGGGCTTTGCAACACGGTTGACCCCGGGACCTCCAGTGTGGTGTGCACGCTTCCTCCCCCCACCTGCACCGACCGTTGGTCCCTCTAGAACTTTACTATTTTTTTCCAAATATATATTATTGTATAATATTATATATATTATACATTTGCTTTCTTGCCTTCTCTTGATCTAGAAATTGGCAATTTTGAATTATATGTACATTATTATCTTCCTGCTTCACCTTAATTTTATGCCATTAGTGTAGTTTACACCATTTCATTAAATATACTTTAACAGCGTGATCTTAATGGCTTAGTAGAATATATAATATTCGTTATACGGCTATATCATAATTCAGTTAATGATTGTTATTTTTAGGTATTTAGGTCCTTCCTGGGTTTTTAAGTACATATTTACTGCAGCGAATAAGCTTGTGCTTAAAGTCTTGCCTCATCTCTGATTATTTCCTTAAGATTGATTCCTACCAGTGGAATTAGTGTGTCAAAGGATATGAACATTGTTAAGTCTCTTGATATAACGTCGAATTGATTTCTAGAGGGTTGTACCCACTCACTCCTCTATCGACAACTCTGAGAATGCCCATTTCTCCACCAGTAGGATTGAGATCAGCTTGTAAGTAAAATCCTTTCTAATTTAATAGATGAAAAAAAATTCTTCTCATTATTTTGATGTGCATTTTTGAGTCAGGTTGACTATATTTTCCTAAGCTTATCCATCACTTGTGTTGTTCCCTTGTGAACCGACTGTGAATTTCGCCTGTTTTTCTTCAGGGTATCTAGTCTTATTGACTTGCAGAAGCTCGTTGTATATTGAGATGCAAACCCTTTGTTGTAATTGTTGCAAGTTTCTCTCTGTCTCTGCTGGTGGCCCCGGGCCCGCACCAGCCTCGGCTCTGCTGGCCTGTAGTACCAGTGCAGGGCTCAGTGTCTCGTGGATGGAAACACAAGTTTCGGGCTTCATCAGAGCTAGTGAGTCGCACCCCACTGTCAGGGTCTGAGTGAGGGTCTGTCCACGGTCCCAGTATCAGCACAGCAGTGGGCGTGGTCTGACGGGGCGGGGGTGGGGGATGCCCATGCTCCCCTCTGACATTCATTTCTTTTCTGGCCAACACCTCCGACTTCGTTGTGGCTCATTCGGACCCTGCTAGCCAAACCATTAGGGACCGTCTTTCCCTCTGCTTCCTCATCCTGCTCCTCAGTCGCCCATAACAGAAGCTTTTGCTAAGCCCAGGCTGGGGTGGGGGAGTTGGCTGAGGACTCGAGCCTTACAGCCCAGTCCTCTGGCCCTGCCTCCTGGGGGCCTGCCTCAGTGCCCCTTCCTGTCCCCCTCCTGTCCCTGCACCACGTGAATGACTCCTGCACTCAGCCCCTCTGCCCCTGGTTACACCGCAGATGCCGTGTGGACCCCAGGGGCACCCAGTGTGCACAGAGACATCTGAGCCTCAGGGGACAGGGGCCGGACAGGCCACTTCCCAGCTTCTGGCCTGGTTGGGTCAAGCCCTGGGTGCAGCACATGTCCTTCCCGAGGTTGGAACTCCCCAGGGGGCACAGTGGCTCTCTTCCCTCCAGATGGTCAGTGTCTCTCTCGCTTTCTGCCCCCACTCCCTCCCTGCAGGTGTCGGCAACCTCAGTTAGTGGAAAGAGCAGGGTTTGGAGACTAGAAACTTCTTTAGACTCTGGCCCTGGTCCTTCCAGCCCTGTGACTTCAGGCTGGTCATGTCACCTCTCCAGACCACAGTTTTGTCACCTAAGAGGAGGAACTGGCCCCGTGGGATTGCTAAAATGACCTACAAACCCCCAGGTCCAGCAGGTGTTGGGGGGGGGGCAGTGGCCAAAATGACCTACAACCCCCCCCAGGTCCAGAAGGTGTTGGGGGGGGCGGTGGCTAAAATGACCTACAAACCCCGAGGTCCAGCAGGTGTTGGGGAGGGGCGGTGGCTAAAATGACCTACAAACCCCGAGGTTCAGGAGGTGTTGGGGGGGCGGTGGCTAAAATGACCTACAAATCCCGAGGTCCAGCAGGTGTTGGGGGGGCGGTGGCCAAAATGACCTACAAACCCCCCCCAGGTCCAGCAGGTGTTGGGGGGCGGTGGCCAAAATGACCTACAACCCCCCCCAGGTCCAGCAGGTGTTGGGGGGGCGGTAGCTAAAATTACCTACAAACCCCCCCCAGGTCCAGCAGGTGTTGGGGGGGCAGTGGCCAAAATGACCTACAAACCCCCCAGGTCCAGCAGGTGTTGGGGGGGCAGTGGCTAAAATGACCTACAAACCCCCCCAGGTCCAGCAGGTGTTGGGGGGGCAGTGGCTAAAATGACCTACAAACCCCCCCATGTCCAGCAGGTGTTGGGGGGGGGGGGCGTTGGCTAAAATGACCTACAAACCCCGAGGTCCAGCAGGTGTTGGGGCGGTGGCCAAAATGACCTACAAACCCCCCTATGTCCAGCAGGTGTTGGGGGGGGCGGTGGCCAAAATGACCTACAAACCCCCCCAGGTCCAGCAGGTGTTGGGGGGGGCGGTGGCTAAAATGACCTACAAACCCCCCCAGGTCCAGCAGGTGTTGGGGGGGCGGTGGCTAAAATGACCTACAAACCCCCCCAGGTCCAGCAGGTGTTGGGGGGGCGGTGGCTAAAATGACCTACAAACCCCCCCAGGTCCAGCAGGTGTTGTGGGGGGGGACGGTGCTTGTGTGCTGTCCAGAAATGTGTGGCATACTCAACTCACTTCAGAGATTACATTTTAAAAGGGTATCTCCAAGGACTCTTGAGTCAGGAATGATGTTCACTTTCCTCCTGAAGTTGTGCCTACCCTGACCTTGCCCTGGGCCGGGCCTGGTGCCCAGCGTAGGATGAGAGGTTGAGGAGGGCACGGCTGTGTCTTGTCCTCAGGAACCTCGAAGTCCACCCAGCATATGATGGGAGAGCCCCTGGGAGGCCAGCAGCAGGTGGCCTTGGGTAGCTCCCAGGTTGGGGGGCACACGGGGCAGGCCTCCCTCAACTGGCCTGAGAGAAAGGGGAGACCTCGCCCTGGGGCGAGCATTTGGGCTCAGAACGGATGGCTGAGTAGGAATTAGCCAGGTATCACCGTGGCCCCAGATCACCAGCTGTTGGTGGATAAGGCCTGGACACTCCCTGGGGCGCCGTGCAGGTGTGGCCCAGAGCCGGTTCGGGACGTTGGTGGGTACGAACCAAAACTTCCTACGCTGCCAAGAGAAAGTGTCTCGTGGGCCATGAGTGGCTCACGAGTGCAGACCTAGAAATCACCGTGAGTCCCCAGGTTAAGCCATGGCTGGCTTCCAAGTTCAGCGGTGCCAGCTCCTGTCGGGGGTTCCCTTCGCCAGACCTGGGCGGGGGCAGAGTCAGAACGGCCTGAGTCTGCTCCCGTCTGTCCCCGGGCCAGGGGCTGGGAGCTGTGTGCACACTGGCTCCCAGCGCCGGACTGGCAACTTGCTCTCTGTGAAACTGGGAAATGACAAATGACCAAAAAATCAATTTGTAATCTGATTGGAGGTTTCTGATTTCCTCTGATGAGTTTAAATTTCATTAAAAGCAACCTTATTCCAACATAAAAGGAATCCTTGAAGGGTAAAACAGGGGATTGTCTCACCGAGCATAAAGCCTCCCGACTCTTTTGTGTGATGTATTCATCGCATTAATTGTGAGGGCCAACCTGCCGTGTCTGTTAGAAGCTGTGCTGTTATCAGGGCCCGGGATCGGCCGGGCGCGCTCGGAGCACAAGGACTCACATTCAAAACTCGCTCTTTGGCGTATTGGCACTTGAGTTATCAACAACTCCTCTTATCTGCTGGGAGGGGGCTCGCGGCTCGGGGGGACAGAAGCCGCTACAAATCGCCACCCCGGCCGCCCCTCTGCATTCTCCTAATTGTATGTATTCTCTGGAAAAAAATGATCATCACGGCCTCTTGTCTTGATGAGAAATTGACATTTTCGGAGGACTTCTCTGGGCGCTCCGAGCGAGGAGATAAGGCTGAGTTGTTTTAAAGGAGAGTGGCCCGTCTTTCCTTTCAGGGGCCCTCTCTATTGCTCTCAGTGACCCACTTGATGAGTATGGATTTCGCGAGGCCTTTTTCAGCATTTGAACTATAAAAGGTTCAGAATGACACCACCCCTTATAGACAAAAGATAACCTTGCCCTTTGAATATATTGATTCTTTATTAACTAGGCTGTTTAATGCAATGAAATGAGGCATTAGACGGAAGCCCATTTCAAGTGCTTTGAATAATCTTTAAAAGCTTGAAAGACCTTAAAAGGCGGCCTGACAATAATTGGCATACATCTGGAGAGAATGCGGTTCCTGCTTCTGATTCGAAACACAAACATGAAACAATTTCTCCCCAGGTTGTAGGGCCTGGGGAGCCGGCCCTGGGGAGGCGGCCCTCCCCACCCCCCCCCACCCCCCGCCGCCCAGGCGTGAGGGAGGAGGGGACTCTGGTCCCCAGCCCCACCCCCAGCACCTTGGGAAGGAGCCCAGGGGGAGGCGGGAGGGGGGGCGGCCTGCAGCCTTGTGCCCCCTGAGCCTCCTTTTCTTTGCTGTCTCTTTAAGGCTGAAACAAGAATGCAGTCAAAGGAACCTGTCAGTGACAGGAGAGAAAGGTATTCACAAGTTTCTTTATGTTTTGAATAATTGTTTCCTGTTTTGCTCAGCAGAACAAGTAATTAAGATGACATTTGTGAGTACTAATTTGGATCACACTTATGTGTATGTGTTACAGAGCTGCAAGCCAAAACATGCAAAACCAGCCTTTCATTGAGGAGAAAATGAAAAATACAGAATGAAATGAAGGGGAGTTTCAAGAACTTGCAGGAGCCGAGCTTCCTGTGCAAATGAGAAGCCCGGGGCAGATGGCGCCCTCGTTATCCTCGTTATCGTTGGTGCCCATGCTGGTGGAGGCAGACCGGCCGCAGTGCAGAGGGTCCGCTTTCCCGCTGCCGTGGACCCGGAACCGCTTGGTGGCATCCCAGGTGGGACCTCGGCCGGCACGGCCATCTGGTGCCCTGGTGCCTGCCCGCCCATCCCGAGCCCAAAGCCGGTTCTCACCCCGGCGGCCCCGTTGGTGGGGGTGGAGGGAGGGGGTGTGTGCCCGAGCTCTCGCCCTCTACCTGCCCGCGCCCTCCAGTTCCAAAGCAGAGGTGGGGGGGGGCGGGGGGGGGGTGCAGTCTTCAGGTTGGTTATATGCCACGGTGCCTGAGACAGGGTCACATACAGACATTTGAGTGCAACATACGTACAGACGCCCCCTCCGGGGACCGGAGCCCTAAGAATTTCTCTGTGCAGGTTACAAGAGTGGTTTAAGGACTGATAACTTTGTAGAAGGTGGTTCTACGAATCACTTTTATCTCAGCCAAGACACAGCCCTGGGGCCCAGGTGTCGAAGGAACACCCACCCCACCCCCACCCCAGTCTGTATCTGCATGCGCTGTGCCCCTCATTTTAATCAAAACAGAGAAAATTACCCAAAGTGAAATTCACAGACAAGAAATACTTTAATTAAATATTGTGTAAAATGAACATTTTTATACAGTTAAATATCTGAAAAAATGTACAGATAAAACAATCTTATTGTAGGGTCTTTAACAGTAAAATCTACCATTTAGTGAAGCGCTCAATTTTGAGACCATGAAGCGATGAGGGGCATTGACTAATTAATCTAAAACACAAACCGAGTGCAGGGATGAGGAAACTTGCAAACGTTCTTAACATGTACACGTGAGCTTGTTTTTAGATCAAACCCTTACTTATACAAAATAAAACGGAGGCAATTTAGTTCCAAAGTGACTTCTCAGGCTTTTCCACGTAGCTAAGCCTTAGCCGTCGGAGGGCCGGGCCGTGACCCGCTGACCACCGGGGACATTCTGCTCGTTTAGTCCCTCGAATGAGCACTTTCCTAAGTTGTGCATGGTTTTGTGTGTGTGTGTGTGTGTGTGTGTGTGTTTTGTCAAAGTTTTTTAAAGTCCTTCCTTTTGGTTTTAAATCTGATTTCTGCTGCAGTTTGCAAAACAGTTGCTGTGCTGTGTGAAGCATTTAATGCAAAGGGAAAAGACGAACCCTCTGGTGTCACTGCGGGTTTGGCACGAAGAGGCACAGGATCTGAAGGAGGTCATTTCGGTTTAAAAAGGACAGACAGGTCTGACCGCAAAATATATATATTATATATAATGTATAATATATAATATATATATATATATAATTTAAAAAAAAAACAGTTTAAAAACCAGCGGTGATTTTGGTCCCCCCACCCCCCCCCCCCCAAAACCTGATTCCTAGATGGGCCTGGGAGGGCACAGAACACAGCAGAATCAGACGCGGGAAGGAGCGACACATCGCAACAGGTTTGTGCTTTTGTGTGTGTGTGTGTGTGTGTAGACACCCTAATCTCCAAATGAAATCGTAACAGTTGTGTTGTAAGCCTGTGATAAAATAGCACAAAGGTTCTTTAAAGAAGTCCACTTTTAAGGCATCAGAGAAGTTAATGTGGCAAACATTTTAATTAAAACATCAGAAGTAAATTTTATTTTAAACTTTAGGCCTCTGAATTTTTCCAGTAAACACAGTTCAGCTATGTGGCAAAGTCGTGGGTGGCAGCTAAAATGACTTTTTACATTCTACAGAAAAATAAGGACACAGCCCCAAACGGTGTCCCCTCTTCACGGCTGTTCCACATGCACGAAATCTACTAGGATTTTCACAGCCGAGTGGCACCGTTTTTGTGTTGACTATACAACAACCTTTGTTCTCAAAAGTATTTGTTCAGATAACTTAAAAATAATATAAAAATAAACAATGAATTTGACTTTTCCTCAAAATAAAAAAGAAAGAAAAAAAAAAGGATGGGAGGTCTAAACAAAAGCAAATCTTTGAAGTACAAATGAAATTCCAGGACACCGGTTCACTTTAACAAAGATCAGAGAGACAGCTCTTGGCTTAACGGTGTTCCCAACACCGGGCCATGATGAAAAACCGATACAGACAGGAAAAAGAAAACGGCGGTAAAAGCAATGTACAAAATCTCAAAGATAAATACAATATTTATAATCGATATGTTACAAAAGAAAGTCCCTTAGCAACTGTAAGTGTTCATGGAAAAGTGTTGAATGGAGACCATTTTATTCCTTATGAGACACATAAGGAAGAAAACGTGTTTTTTCTAAATATTTAAGTGGATCTGAAAAAAATTCAAGACAAGTGTATAAATATTTAGCTACAACTTTGGCAAAATCACAAAAGTCTACAATTTTATAACCACATACAAAACACATTAGGGAAGAAGGAGCTAGAAGTCAAAAGGACAACTTCTGGTACAAGAAACATGGACCTCACAGTAGCCTAAGAATGCAATAGTATACAGTGCTAGCAAAAGTTGAAAAAATGTTGCAGATCACACTTGCTTAACAGGAAGTTCTAGCGGTGGGAGAAGATTTCAACCAACAGACAGTAGCATTTTTTTTTTCTGTCAGTGTGCTTGTTGAAGGCAAGAGAATTCAATATCAAAGTTACAATTTCTAACTACAATAAGTTACAAAGTTTCATTTCATTAAGATGAAGGTAAGCAATGATAAACCCTCCCTCCCTCCCTGCCACCCAAATTCAAGTCCTCCTTCCTTCCAGTTCGATGGCTCACGCCTCCTTGGCCCCCTTTTTTTTTTTTCACCACAAAAAAATATTTCACATTATAGAGATACACAACCATTGTGAATCTAAGTATGAGCACAGAAAAATGGTTGGAGGCATTTTTCATCAGTGTTTCATGATAATCAAAATGGTGCATTCACAAAGTTTCTCCCAACACATAGCAAGTACTAGACATAGCCAAGACGGAGTCAGAAACTTTATACAAAATAGGCGTCACTTTGTTTTCCTTAGTCTTCAGATCTGAGAAATGTGAAAATATGAGAAAAGTTCAGTCAATAAAATGGAATTGTTCATGAAGAAGTAGGCTGTTTGCATGTTGATTCTTAATAGTTTAAATAAAATCTTTAAACAAAGTCTTTTGTAGCGTCTCCGCTGCTGCTGACAGCTTGAAGATCACGGTCTCCAGCAGCAGGCCCTCTACGCTAAACGTGTCCCCTGAAGTCCGTCGTGGTGCCGGGTGCTGCGGAGGGGGGAGCGAGCCCCTCACATCGGCGGGACTACCAGCCCAGACATAGCTGAAAGAGAGAGGCGGCAGGTTACTCTTGCGGCCGGGTGGCCTTCGCCGTGGGTGCACGTGCCTTCCGTTAACCAGGCTCGGTTAAGGTGCTGGGGGGGGGGGGGCGGGGGGGGCATCTACTTCACGGGACCGGGGTACGTGTGGGGACAAACCCCCCCCACGACCTTCCACGCTGCAGCCCCTCCTCAAAGACTCCCTGGGGGGGGGGGGGTGGGGGGGTGGGGGAAGGGCTGCCGCCTCCCCCGCGTCTCAGTGGCTCGTTTACAGCAGACGGAGGCCCCGGACTCCCCAGAGGCCACCTCTGTCGACAGATGTGAACCAAGCCGGTCACTTCTGTGACGCCAGCCAGGGCTGGCCTGCAGGCCCGGTGGGACCCAGGCGCTGCGCTCGCTCCCTCTGTGAAAACCGGAGGGGCCTGGACTTCCCCTCCGCCTTGAGCCCTTGCCTCTGACCACCTGCTGATTGGTCCATATCGTAATGGTGAGTCTCAGGCTCTCCAAGAGCAAAGCCGCTCACAGCCCAGCTGCCCTGCGATCTCAAGGCCGAGGCCCCGAAGAGACCCAAGTCACAGCCCCACCTCAGGGGGCTCTTTTTCTCCTCCTCTACGAGTAAGAAACTTGGTGCTAAAAGGCCAAGCGCGGCTGACGCCTTCCAGTGAACTCCTGGCACGAATAGAATTTAAAATCTTTTAACTTTAGCGTTGTTTAATTTTTGTCAGAATGATCACTCTCGTTAATTTGCGTATAACGTATCGATACATTCGTTCACGTGGTGATGTGAGCTTCAATTTCCCAGTTCATCAATTTGCACAGCATTCATTCCTCTCCGACTCACCGTTACAACATTATGGTTCGGCAGGCCCGTGTGCACACCCCGCGTGGGTGTGCCGTCCTCCCGTGGGCCTCCGCACCGTGTGGACGGTGGACGGGCCGTGGCCCCCGGCCACCTGCCTCTCAAGCAGCTCTGGGCCGCGGGCCGGTCGGCGGCACACGGGGCCTGGGCGTCCCTCTCATACGACTAAGATGTTGGGAACACAATTATTTCAAATCACGGATACCTTTCCAGTTCCTTTTTTGAGCATTAGTTCATCAAAGTGAAATATGCCACCGACTTCACAAAAGGGCCAGTTTGTCTTCTCCACGGTAGCGTCCTCAGCACCCAGCAGAGAGCCTGGCACATAGTAGGCGCTCAGTAAATACTGGTTGAATGGATTCATTTTTTTAAAGGAGTAACTGGATTTGACTGTCACCGGGAGGAGCATATACCAAAGGTGGTGTCTGAAAGAGGCCAGACGACGGCCACTTAATTCAGTGCCTGTGGCCCCAGTGAGTCACAAAGAGCCACGCGGTAAGATCACGAGGCCTAGGGGCACTCACGTGGCCCACCCGCCGCACACCTCACAGGCCACCGTGCGGCCTATGCTGCCCGGAGGGACCCAGCCCTGGGCAGGCACTGGGTGCCTGCTCCACGTGGCCCCGGCCGTGGGCAGCTGCGTCCACGGGATGCCTCCCCCTGCCCCCGGGACCAGCCCTTCTCCCTTCTGAGCGTGTGAGAGGCATCGCCTAGAGAATCCAACTCCCCCCACCCCCCACGCATGCACGGCCCCGATCTCGGTGCACCCCTTTCCGAGGACCGCACGGCCCGCTGGCCCCAGGTCTGCCGCGCCAGGCTGAGAAGGCAGGCTGGGACTCGGCACGCAGCGAGCGTGCTGGCTCTGAGCCGGGCCCCGCCGTCCCCATCCTGAGGCCGTCACGCCGCCCGTGGGCCAGGGGGCCGCAAGCCCAGGCGCCACAGGCGGGGCGCACCCTGCTCTCACTTGGCGGGCGCCAGCCGTGAAGGCCCGTTTGCCGCGTGGACGTCCACCACGACCCCCAAGCGGTTCCCCTTTCCTGAGGGCAGGGGCGGCTTTACCACGAGGACGCCGTGGGTTAGGTTGGAAGCAGGAGGGAACAGTTTTCTTCCACCAGGGTCTGTTACGGGTGGGGGTGCGCGAGCGCGTGTCGCTTCTGCGGAGACCGGGAGGGGCACGCGGCATCGCGGCCACCAGAGGAGAGCATGCCTGGGGGCGGGGGGACGGGGGCAGGGCCGGGGGGGGGGGGGGCCGGAGGAAGGGCCGGGGCGCCGCCCCTCACCTTGGAGTCCGTTCCCGTTGGCGCTGGTGCAGGAGGGAGGAGGAGAAGCTTGGGGCCGGACCACGGGCGCGAAGGCGCTCTTTTGTTTCACTGCAGAGATGACATTGGCAGGTGAGAATGAGAAAATGCCGTGGGTACCGCTACAGTTTGAAGGGAGGGTGACCGAAGAGGCTGCCACGGTGGGGCTGGACGGCACTACTGTAACAAAGCAAACAGGGTCAGGACGCACGGCGCCGGCACGGCAACACCACGCAGGGAGGGGGCTGGCGGGGCCTCGCCCGGGACGCCGCGGCCAGCGGGGCAGGGGCGACCCGCTGCCGGCTCGGCCGCTCTCTGGATGCCAGGCGAACTCTTGGGGGGGCGGGGGGGGGGCGGGGGGGGGCGGGGCGGGGTGGGGGGGGGGGGCGCGCGGGGCTGTGGCTTCCCGCCGGGCGGCCCCCGTTTCGCTTCCGATTTGGCTCGGGTTCCCGGGGCGGCCTCGCGGGGCCCCACCGTCGGCCAGTGGCCAAAGTGCCGCCGCCACGTGGACCCCCAGCCTGCAGAGCCTCCCTCCCTTTCGGTCCAGCAGCTCACATCCCAGAACAGCCAAGCAATATGCACACATTCGACGTGGTAGGTGAACATGAATCCGTGTGACGACAAAACAGACACTTACTGCCGTAGGGAGAGTTAGCGGAGGAGCCATTAAGAAATCCAGGCGAGCCCGGGACCCCTAGATTGGCCATGGCGCCACTTCCATATCCATTCATGCTAGTGCTGACTGTGTTGTAATTGGACTGCTGGGGAGTACTGCTGGGGACGTAGCCTCGCGGGGACACGCTGCTTGTATTGCGACTGTAGCCGACTGTTGAAACCCCCCCCCCGGCCAAAAATAACGTTATTATCAGGCAGAGACACTCGGGGGGGGTCTCCCCGCGAATCCGTACCACATATTCAACACCGTCCATCGACCTCACGCTCTACGCCAGCCCCAGCGCCTCGCGCCAGCTCGGACGACCTCGCGGCGCCAACCCTGCCCCGACGCCTGCTGGCCGGGCCGCGCTCCGGGTCTCTGTTGGCTTCGACAGCCAGCCGAGCGCGCTTCGATCTAACCGTCAGCGGCTTCCAGGATTCTCTTTAGAAGCAATTACCGACAGCCTGGATTCGCGGGCTGTCCCCCCACACTACGTGAACTTTCGGCCTCCGCAGACCTTCAAATGCCATGGCTGACAGCGAGAGCTTGTTTGTGGCCGCAACTCCCCGGGAAGGGCTGTTTTGGGGTCTTCGTTCTTACGGTTACCATTTCTGCGCGTGTGGGGGAGGGGTGGGGAGCGGCAGCCTCGCTCCCGCCGCGGGGGAGCGGGCGGACGGCAGGAGAGGGGTTTTCTGAGACTGCTGCCTGCACGGATTTTAAAGAGGAGAACTAAACGAGGCGCTCAGAACCGGCTCACGCGACAAGGTCCTGCGGCCCGCGGCGGCCGGGCCACCGCGTGATGGGGGAAGGTGCGCTGCGGGCGGGCGGGGGGGGGGGGGCTGGGGGGGGCAGGGAGCTTCTCTCCCCTGGCTGGTTCCGGGCCCCACCCGTGCAGCATATCCGAGAAGGGTCCCCTCCGCTTACTATGCCACAGCTGCCCGTGGCTGCTCCCAGCCTCTCAGGGAAACGTCTAGCAAAGACCGGGCAGCTGAGTGGCAGGAGGTACGGTTGCAGTAATTTGCTCTGCGCTCTGGGCGCTCCGTGGCGCGAGGGCCTCGCCGCAGAGAACGCAGCGCGGCAGGCCTTCCCGCCGCACCCAGGGCGTGGGCAGCTGGCTGTGTCTGGGCAAGGGGGCCACCCTTGCTCGGCCGCGTACCTTGGTCATTGGCTTGCGACGTCTCCGAGACGTTAACGGCTAGCTGGCTGCTGAAGGAGTTCACGCCCATCATGCCCGTGTGCGCGGGAGTGTTGCCCAGGGTGGGGATCTGGTTGTGATTGCGGGGGACGCTGTAAAGCGCCTCGGCGATGTCCGCTGCCCGCTTCAGGATGATCTCCTAGGGCAGGAGGGGAAGTGCGCGTTCTGCCCCAAGCTCCCGGGTCGCGCTGGGGAGCACCGGCCCCCCCCCTCCACCTTGCCCCCCCCTCCCCGGCCCCCCGCCAAGGCCAAATAACCATGACAAAAGTTCTTTTGTAGTTACAACTTCCCTTAGGAAAATAATCTAACGGTGCTTCTGAGAGGGCACGTCTGCTCTGTTCTGCACCCACAGCCCAGGGGCCCCCGAAGGCGCGCACAGAAGCTGGGGAGGCGTGGAAGGCACCGGACCCAGAGTCAGAGGAGCATCTCGAATACCCTCACGTCTGCTCCCCGGAGACCTCCAGCGGGACGAAGGTGGGCCGTGGGTGCCCGTCCTTCCCTCCCAGGCCGGCAGCACCAGCCGTCCACCTACCACCGGATCCCCCGGACGGATTTCGAGGTGGCTGTTCCCTGTGACAAGGCCTGCTGCTCCAGCTCCCTGACACTGACGTGTGACTTCCTACTCACATACCCGGGGTGAGGGTGAAAACAGGAAGGCGAACCTTTCTCCCACCAGACTGAGTGGTCGTGAACGGGTGCGTGTGCGCCCAGAAAACCCGCGGTGGACCCGGGCCAGCTGGCCCCTCCGAGGACACGGTCAGCCTGGGGAGGGGGCAGGCACGTCAGGCTGCCGTCCGCCTACCTGGTTGTTGTGGGGCATCCCGTATAAGGCTTCCACGAGGTCCGCCGCCCTCTTGAGTAATACTTCCTGAAGGAGAAGCAAAAGGGGCGTTGATGTGACCGGAGGAAGCTGAGTACTGCTCTTGGGAGAAAGAGCTACATGCAGATTCACAGTTCCACCTGCCGGGAGAAGAGGCCCCTTCCCCACCCCAGCCCTCCCCCCCCCCCCAGCCATCCTGACCCTGTGGGGAAGGAAGGGGTGGGGGGGGGGGGTCTGTGGTTCCCGGATCATCCGGCCCGAGTAAAACACCCCCCCCGCCCCCCGCCACCCCCGCCGGTCTGCACCGAGGCTCCTCCGTGTGGACAGGCCGGTGGGAGGGCTGGCGTGAGCGGGCCAGTCCGTGCCTGAGGTTTAATGACGGAGTCTTATGGGTATTAAACACACACACACATGGCGGAGACGTGAAAAACCCAGGCACCACATTTGCCTGTTAATTCCTAGCACTTTAGCGGTGAAGAACAATAAGTAATTTTCCATATCTTAATTAAACTGGCAGAGTCCTTAAAGACAACATCTCACCCCTAATTCACGCCCCAAATTTGCAAGTGAGTTCAGGGCTTATTCCTCTTTATTTTGAACAATAAAGTGAATTAACTTGGGTTAATCTAGTTCTTTCATAATGACATTAAGAAATTTTTCAATTAACCTCTTTGCACGTTGTAAAGGACTTCATAAATGCCTTCA
>NW_025814825.1:66260000-66262500 GCF_022079265.1 Lynx rufus
TATGTCCAGCCATTGCTAGCTTCAGATTTATCCCTGTGGTCCTTTTCTGTCTAGCATATTGCCTGAGCACAAACTGGGCAGGAGGCGCACTTATTCTCGCAAAGCTTTAATAATCTGTGAATGGCTGACTACAAACTGATGTAGAGCACTATCATTCCACCAGCCTCACGGAATTGCCGGCCACAAATAGTAATTAATCTTTTTATCCCTCAAATTGTAATTTTGACTATGAACTGTGCGCGGCCATAAATCAGCGGCACACGCGCTGTGTGTACAGTGCATGAATCACGGCCGGGACTCCGTCCGACTGCACACTCCGTGTTTAACAAGCTTTATAAGGAGCCATTGGGCTTTATTATGGCTCTGCCTGACTCCAACAAAAACTGAGCCCGGAGGCCCGGGGACGCGAGTTAAGATGAAAATACTTATTAGAGTGCATTACTTCTTGATGTAGATATCGTTTTCCGCGGAGTAACGCCACGGTGCGTGGCACGACATAAATCAGGGGGTTTTCTGAGCCTAATAGGACCTGCCGCCATCTATTCATTACGTAGCCGCAATTTGGGCCATCACTCATTAGCACGTAATTTGATGATTAACACCACCCAACTCAGCGGGTCTGCACGGCGCGGGGAACACAAAGGCGCCGGCTTCGAGGAACAAGGTTAGAGGCTGCCTTTGAAAGCGCTCTCCGAAATAACCGGTCACCGTTTTCCTCGAGCGCCGGCGTCAGCACCCACGGTGGGTCACGCGCACGGACGCTCGATGATTCGCCCGTAAGCCGAGGGCCACAATATGATCTGACATCCCCTCATGCATCCCGGAGACAAAGGTCCACGCAGGAATGTGAAGTAAGACATTTTCTTGTTAATAAAGCATTGATCCGACGTATTGATTTTACATGACATGGCTTTTGCTGCGATTTCGCCCTCTTTTTTCTTTGCAAAGAGTAAAGCTCTTCAGAACGCCTCCGCGTGTGTGACGCGGCCGTCCAACTCTCTGTGATGTAAATTCCGTATGTGTAAAACCACTTCATAATCAAACCATTAATCATCAGAAGCTGTCAGCGTTGACTTGGGGACAATTTGTCATATCTCTGCCTGCCCAGGACGAGGGCGTCCGGCAAAAGTTGTGGCGCGGCCGGCCGGGCGGCTGGGCCTCACCGAGCCACCCGGGCCAAAG
Organism: Lynx rufus; assembly: GCF_022079265.1. NCBI lineage: Eukaryota > Metazoa > Chordata > Mammalia > Carnivora > Felidae > Lynx > Lynx rufus. The sequence goes on from NW_025814825.1 coordinate 66,261,183, forward strand.
AGGATTAGATGAAGTATTACGTTGCTTGATTAGGGAACAAAAAGGGTGGCCCACTGTGCATTTCTAACGTGTCCGGTGTCTCCTCTCTCCCAGCTAATCACCATGACTGTTTGACTTAATGAATCGGCCTGATGAAAGGTGATCAGAAAAGATAGATGGGCGGCCACTATTGATTTCATGCAAATGCCCCTGACAGGTGATGGACGCTTTAATGCAAGCTTTCAGAAGCTTTATGACTTGTAATAACCATACACTCTCATTCTGGGAGAGACATTTTCCAATGTTTCAGTTGAATTGATATTCTCCTTCCAGGACTGAAAATATTTTAACGCGGAATACGAGGGTACCTTTCACCGCCCCCCCCCCCTCCACTTCAGCCCAGAGAGCGCTTGTGTCCCAAGTGCGCTGCCAACAACGAGCTCGGCACTCCGCCGAATGTTCGGGAGATGACGTGTAACTGTGCCACGGGAGGTCCCCGCCACGCGGGACGCCACAGAGGGCGGGGGGTGGGGGCCGCCGCCGGTGCGGCCCGAGATGCCACCGGGCGCCCCGGCGCCTGGAAGCCCAACGAATTCACGTGGAAGCATCAGAAAAGCCTGCCTTTGCCTTTAAACTGCAGGAGAAGGGACACGCGCTCTGGGTGCTGGGGGGGGAGGGGGGGAGGGGGGTACCCAATCTGCCTCGGTGGCCCCAAGGGCAGCGGCCAGCAGCGGGCCCGACCGGCGGCCTTCCGAGGGCCGAACCGCGCGCAGCCCGTCCCGCGGCGCCTGGCGGGACCGGGAGCCGCTCGGACCTCGCTGGCAAACCTGCCACGGGAGGGGAAAGCACAAGACCGAAGGCGCACATCTAATAAATCCTCGGCGCGCCGAGTTTACAAGGCGAGGGCCCAGCCGAGCCAGGGCGAGGCTCTGGCACGTCCAGTCACAGAGCACCGAGCCAGGCCAATCAATACCACTTTCCTGTTTTAGAACTGGGTAATTATGAGGGGGAGAGATTGCCTGACCTTTCACCTGCACTGCATTACTTTGCTGATATTAAGATAAATTGCCTGATTTTGGGTAAACATATGCTGCAATTCAAACTGTCAGCACTGGTTTGCTCAGGGATAATTTGTATTGATCTCCCAGCTTCTTCCCAATTTTGCTTACTGACCTCGCGGATAATTAGAGAAGGAGCCTTGGGTGAGCTCGAGTCGGGGACGAAGAAGAAATATGAAGAAGAATAAAGCAAATTTGTTTTATGTTAATATTTGTAGGGTCCTCCTACCGCCCTCACATCTGTCAGCATCAGGAGAGCCGTAAATTAATGTACTTGGTTC
>NW_025814825.1:66265000-66277500 GCF_022079265.1 Lynx rufus
TTGAGGTTATTAAATGTCCCACTGATAAGTAACTAGGTGAACTTGACCAGGTGATAAACACTGCTGTGAGCAAATGATCGCACAGTGAAGAATGTTTCTCTGTCCTGCTGTTTCTCCAGATAGCTTTTCTCTCAAAAATGACTGTATAAAAAGTTGCATTAAAAATGTGTGGCCGCGGAGGACAAAACTGGTGCTCAGCGCCCCCCCCACCCCCGAACCTCAGCCCCCCCAGGTGCCGCCATCACTCCACCTCGAGACCGTCGCGCGTGGTCTGCAAACGCCTGTTTTCTCTCCCTTTTTTGGGCTTTAAAATGATGCCAGTTCCTCTACTTCATCATCAACCGTCTCCTCCGAGCGCATTTCATCTATAAGAAATTCAGATGCTCGGGAAATTAAAATTTCAAAGATCTGCTGCAAAAAAAAATCAATGGGGCGAGATCAATGCTCATAGAAATTTCATGAACTTTGAACTGATCCGGGATGATGATGAGAGAGGCCTGGAGTTTCAGGCGGCTGACGGCTCCGCGTGCGGATGAAAAGCGGCCCGTGCGGCGGAGAGGAGGGCCACGGTTTAGATGGGTTTTCGCTTTCATATTTTGTCCGACAAAAAAATTAATTTTTAGTCTATTTCAGTAACAAGCAAAAATAGAAGAAAAAAAAAAGCCTGCCTTCCCGACAGGACGTGCGAGACCCCCACTTCTTAAGAGCACCTAATGCTTTGCACATTAACGCGGCCACGAAATGAAATCGGTTCCCTTTGCAGCCGATTGCAGGTGCAAATTAATATTGTAAAATGAAGATCAATACACGGACAGGGCCAAATCAATACTGGCTAAATTATTGCTGCATTTTCCTCCTCATTCAAGATGAGTTGTGTTTTCCTCTCAAAGTCAATACTTTGCAGCTTTTCTCATTAATTTCTCAATAAATTTGGCAATGAATTTCAATCACAGAACTCGGCAGGGTGAGCCAGGCACCGTGGCGTGCACGGAAACACAAAGGCCACGGCGGTTCTGCGTCACGCACCAGAGGCGTGGGCCCCAGGAGCCCCCACCCGGCCCGGCCCCCCGGGTGGGCACCAACGGGAAGGCCTCGGGTCACCCTTTGCGGACGCCGAGCGGCTGACCCCAGGCTGCCCTCACCCAACTGACCTGGCCCTTCCGCCCCCCCCCCCCCCCGCCACGGGTCCCCGCCACCAGCAGAGGGGATCAACCCCACCCCGGCCCGCCTCTGGTCCACGTGTGGCCGCCGCCACGGAAGCCCCTCCGACCCGCCAGCCGAAGGGTATTTTCCGAAAGCAAGACTTCCGAGGATGGGAAAAATGCCACGCTTGACTTCTAATTGGAAGTCAGGTGCCTCCCCGTTCGTATGGGGAATATTGTTCTGGTATTCACACACACAGCCCAGCCCGGCCTGTGCACAGGGACCCGCTTCCATTCACCACCGCCTGGCAGCGGATGACAGCATTGTGATGTGACACCAAATGCAGAAAAGGGGACAGCTCATCTTCCTTGTTACCAAAATAATACCCTTGCTGACAACTACTGGATTGCATTCAAACAATTCTGTTTACATACCTCAAAGAATACGCCGGATTACAGCTTTCACAGCATGGCGAAACTACACCTGCCGAGCCCAGCCCGGCAGCTAAGGAAAACCAAGGCACCTGCGTATCGGCCGCCCTCACTTCTTGGACGGCTCCGTCTCCAGGGACGGGGAGCCCGGAGACAGACTCCCCACGGTGGCGGCTCCGGGGTGGGCGAGGGGCCCTGGCCGTCCCGCGCCCCCCGCGCCCCCCACCAAGGCTGTCCCGACAGACGTGAGCTCCCTCTACGTATAAAGAGCCTCCAAACAAGAGGAGAGGCCGGCCCCTGAGACCGCGCTCTGTGCACGAGAGGTCTCGCGCTAGCCGTCATCCTTTCCCCGAGAAAGAAAAGTCAAGTGTCCTGGTGTTGCTAAACCTCCTAGAGATGGTCTTTCAAGGAAAGGTCTTAAAACCCAAACAGGCAACACAACGCTCTGTGGAGAACCATCCCGGCAATGGATTTGCACGCTCTGAACCAGCGTGAAATCTCTGCTCAGACAGAAGCTGAAGAACGAGCTCTGAAAGTAATACCCGCCCCCCCAACTCCCAAGGCTGGGGGTGTTCCTGCTGCGGGAAGACCCCCGCCCCCGTGCCGCCGAAGCCAGCCAGCCCCCGCCCCACCCCCACCGCGGGCCCACACTCCCAGCCGTCCACTCACTCGCTCGGGGCCCATCCTCCTCCCCGAGGGCGGGGCCGCCACCCTGTGTCACGGCGCCTACCCTGCCCCACGCGAGGTGCACAGCAGCAGGAGGGGTCGCCACATTTTTGATGGGGGGGGGGGAGGCCAAGGTGAATGTGACACCATCCTCTGTCCACACAAACGTTTAGGTGAATGTGACACTGTCCCGTGTCCACCCCGAGGTTTCAGCACCTGTGATTACCCACGTGTCTGTGAGCTGGTGAACTGCACGGTATTCAGCCGTGCAGAGGAACGAAGATCTGACGTGGGTACCGTGCGGCCGACGTGCCACCGAGTGAAAGACGCCAGTCACAAAGGGCCACGTGCTGCGTGATTCCATTTACGTGAAACGTCAGGAGTGAGCAAGTGCACAGGAGGGGATCTGGGTCCCGGGAGCTGGGGGCGCAGGGGGAGGCAACGGACAGGAACGGGGAACGCCCAGGGACCGCTCACGGGTACAGCGTTCCTTTCCGTGCAGTGAAAATGTTCTTGAATGAACAACGCTTGCACAACTCTGTCCACAGACTGAAACCTACAAAGTATACGCTTTGGGTGAATTTTATGCTGCATGAATTCCATCTGCATAAAAAACCAGATTTCAAGTGAAGGTAGCATCTCTAATCTGGATTAGACTCTACACACCAGCTCTCCCTCCACTGAGGAAAACGCTCTTCCTGGCCGGAACGCCGTCTCGCGATAAGGACGCTGCTGGCACTTCTGTAAAGAAGAGAGGTCTACCCAGGGGTGAATGAGGCCGACCCCAGCTTTGGGGAAGGGGGGTCCACAGGGAAGGCCTCCCATTTACTGAGCATAACGGCTTCCCAACATTACTGCCCTTTGCAGTCTCCACTCGGGCGGCCCCCACTCCTGGATTTCAGGCTGGGTGAGGAACAGGAATGTTCTAAGGCAGAGCCCTTAAGGACATCACCAAGATTAACATGAATGCTAGGGTCCCCCAACCACGGTCCTCGCACACAGGACTCTGAGTTCCGTGCTCACGTAAAATGGTTTTGCTTCCACACAAGATGTCCTGAAATCCCACAGTGTACTGGGATCAGAAGGCCCCTGTGGCCTCACGGGACCTCCCTGCCACCCCGCAGCCCTGCCTCTCACCCAGACTGGCTCAGAGTTCACGCTCGGTCCACACTCTTCTCCCTGCCTGGAAACTCCCCACCCCTGCTGCCCACGTCCAGGGGCGGCCTCCCCAGCCACCCCGCACCACCTCCCTCCCAGGAGACCCCCGGTGCCTCGGCTGTCCCTTCCTCACAGAACTTAGCAACTTTTAGCACTGTTTTATTCACTTCTTTTCCATATCCTGTTCCGTTCCCATAAGACTGTGAGTCAGCAAGACTATAAACGTGGCTCATGCATCAGACATCGGCCGAGTGCAGCCCAGAACCCGGCATCACGGCTCCTTCCTCTGCTGAGGAACCCACCGTCGAGGGCTGCCTCACCCCGAGCACCGGTGAGACCCAGACCCATCCTTCTCCGAATCGCCTGCAGGGCCCCGCTGAGTACCTGGTGCGGGCGGGCATCGGGCAAACCCTGAGTGTTTTCCGACACCAGGCTAAATTCCAAATCGCGTGGACAGGGAGCTTCACTATCGCGTCCTTCCACACCATGCTCGTCTTTAACATCGTTCCTGGTAGTCGCGTGTTCCAAGGGCAGAGGACAGGTGCCGCGAGCCTCTGCAGAACTCTGGGCCGTGAGGGGCGGGGGCGCATGGGTGATGGGGGTGCAGGGCCCCAAGCACCCCAGCTGTTCTCCACGGCACCCTGACGAAGCTCCAGCGACCTGGGGCGCTGTCGTGGGGGCTGTGACAGTAGAACGTCAGCATGAGCCCGCCCCCCCCCAGGCAGGGAGCCGTGGGACACTGCACCGCCACACCTCGTTTTCGTGGTATTTAAACAAGTCAACTCTGACACGACCTCTGAATTTACAGGCTTTAGCCCGGGAACGTGCTGTCGTCCAATGCCAGGTACGTGGCAAAGCCGCGTCACGTAGCTCCTGCACCCACAAAACCGCTGTAGTGGCTGCAATCCCTTGGCCTGGGGCTTGTCCACCAGCCCAGCACCGAGGGGACTAAAACTTTACGTGGGATGTTTCTGTACCGGGGAGGGTTCGTTAGGAAAAGCACCGGTTGATCTCCAACACCAGGGATGGACTGACTTTTTGTGGGAAAGCCTGTGGCTGCCTGCCAGTGCCGGGCGCCCAGATCCACAAGACTGGAGAGGGGTCCGACCCTGCAGGCCCCCAGCCCCCCACCCTCCGTCCAGTGTCCCTGGGGCTGCGATGAGGAGGGCGGAGGGGCATCAGGCAAGGGCCTTCTCCTCGGAGAATAAGGCGTGACAAGACAGAGAAGGAATTTGGCAGAATCCCCTGCATCTGGCCACCTCGGGGTCCTGACCTAGGTCCTCAAGGGTCATCCGACGCTCAGAGCGGGAGAGGACCCCAGCCCTGGGACCCACGCTCGGCAGCAGGGTTTCCGCGAGTGGGAGAGGTGAGGCAGGCCCGCCGCACGAGGGCAGGGAAGGGGGAGTCTGCACAGGAGGAGGGACAGACAGACCCACCGCCAGGCTGCACCTTAAAGAAACTCCCTCTAAAGATGATTTACACCAATGCTTAGCACGATCTGCAGCGGCCAATTGTCTCCACGGGAGTTTCTGTATTTAAAGTTTAACACGGTCTGTAATGAGCCTTCCAGAGCATACGTGCAACACCACATACACTCAGGTCCCTTGTGGGGCCAACTTACTCCGTATGCTCGTTAAGAGTATTTGAAACTTCTATTTTTTTTTTGCGGGGGGGGGGGGGGGGCAGCAAAGCGTCCGCGTCACTAATAGCTTTCCACTTTGTTCTTCTTTTATTGAAAAACCATTCTAAGAAAAGAATCACTCGTTTTGCATTTTCTACAATGAATCAAAAAGGCCCAACTGATCTGAATGATCATTTCTTACAAGTACTTTTTCTCAGGCTGAGCTTTTGGGATCCAAGCCAACACGGAACAAGTGTGTACGGACAGGTGCACAGACCTTCCCCGAACAAAGCCCAGGCTGCCCCGGAGCTCGCAGGGGCGTCCCCGTCCCAGCCTGTGCAGCATGCCACAGTGGACCGCACTCGCTGTCCAGGTCGAGCCTGGGCCCTGCACCGTGCCCTGCGTCCAGCCAAACAGACCTGGCGGGAGGAGGCCGTGGCATCCCTGCCGGGGCGCGGCGACGTGTAGTCCTGGCTTCTGTTCTTCCAGGATCACAGAGACCCCTAACCTAGTCCCCTTCTTTAGCGCTGAAAGCACCACACGCTTCCGTCTAAGGTTCTCCATCAAAAGGTTGTTCCAACGCCTCCCTTGGTCTCCATCGCCGGACTCGTAGATTTTTGCCAGGGTGAGTTGCGTGATTTTATTTGTACGTTTGTTATCTCTGCTTTGCTGTGCACTTCAGCTGACTGTATTTCACGTTGTGCTTTCAAATGGTGGGTTCACCCGTTCCCCACCCCCGTGCCCTTTCCAAGCTGTTCTCAGAAACGCGCGAGGCATCCGTGCCAACCAGAGGCTCGGAACAGACCCCCCGCACGTGAGCCCATCCCCTTCCGTGACTCTCCCCGTGGCCCCCCGGGCGGGCAGGGAAGCCAGGGAGCCTGCCCGTGCCGGGGACTCAGCGGGCAGAGGGCCAGGCCCCCTCCTCCGCCCGTCCACGTCTCGACGACCACTGAGTGAAACCCGGATGACCCTTTTGTCCTTTGGGGAAGATAAATGGCTGTGTCCTCTCGGCTACATTTTGTCAGGTTTGGTGCCGGAGAGTCAATACCTTCACCTTGACATGGAAACTTCGTGATTTATCAGTTGGTTTCTCCTTCTGGGTTAGCGCGGCCCCGGGAAGCGCGGCCAATCGGGGCGCAGGGAGCAGACTTTGGTCACAGCCACTTGGAAAACAACCACAGCCCCTCTGATGACAGACAAATGTGTCTTGTTAGCAACTGCCCAAAAGCGCTTGACTTGTACTAATAACAAAAAGGCCATGCTGGTCACCGTGGGTCCAAAGACGAAGCACCCTGTCACCAGCCTGGTTGGGAAATTAGCAAATAATGTTCTTTTCCTTGATAAATGGGTGACAGCTCCCTCTCACCAATCATTTTTAACATTTTGATGCATGCCTACGATCCCACTGGAGGAGCAGAAAAGTTTACTGGCCCTCAATTTTCAGATGATGAATGGAAGTCTCTAAATGTGCGATTTCTGTATGAGGTATAGTTCATTTTAAGCAATTCTAGTAAATGGGTGTCACTGATTAGGACAAATAGTCTACTTGTGCAATAGCACAAGCGGTGTGTCTCATTCTCTGGGCCTCCTTCGAGACAGGAGGCAAGGGGACAGCGGTGACCCCGGGAGCCCTCCCAGCACCAGGCCTGAGACGGGCACGTTGTGGATGTCCACACCGCCAGGGCCCAGGCAGCATGCCGGCAGGTTCACTGATGTCCACCTGGCCTAATGCTGAACCGCACAGTGCAGAGGGCACCAGGTGGGTGCCCTCCCTTCCCCCCGGACCCCGAGGAGTCCTGCCAACGACCCCAAAGACGACCAGCCAGCCCCAGGCACACACCGTCCCAGTCAGAGGGCAAAACTCTGCCCTCTAGGGGCGCCTGGGGGGGCTCAGTCGGCCGAGCGTCCAACTTCAGCTCAGGTCATGATCTCGCGGTTTGTGAGTTCGAGCCCCCCTTCGGGCTCTGTGCCGGCAGCTCGGAGCCTGGAGCCCGCTTCGGATTCTGTGTCTCCCTCTCTGCCCGTCCCCCACTCGCACTCTGTCTCTCTCTCTCTCAGAAATAAACATTAAAAAGAAATCCGCCCTCTACCGCCAGTATGCAAACAAATGACAAGAGCCCAGGCGGGCTGCGTTGGGACAAGAAATGGCGGTGGGTGCAGGAGCTGTGCGCGAGGCAGACAGCTGTCCCGGCCCTCCGACTCCGGACAGGCCTGGACACGGCCTGAGCCGAAAACGCAGGCCCCGCATCACAAACCTCACAGAAAAGCCAAGGCGTCTACCTGCCAGGGACCCTCCGACCGCCGGGTAGGAGCCGTGAACCCCGTCGTGGCCAACAGAGAGGAACAGCCAAGAGCCACGGGGCCTCGCTGGCCACAGCAGACGGTTCCATGGCTGGAAGCTTCCCCAAACTCCAGGGCCCGTAATACAATATTTGTTTCTCCACCAGGTCCACACATGTGGTGAAGTATTTGTCACTGAAATAATCAGGTGGCTTCCATTGACGAGAAGCCATCAGCATCCGGTTTAGCACAGTGAAAACAGTATGATGGGGGAGGGGGGGGACTAGGAATCATTTGTGCTGTGGGTACAAGTAATCTGTCTGAAGAGCGCCGGCCGGGGGGACGGCTGGTTGGGGCTGCCTGTGGTCGAAGGGCACTATTGACTCTACAGCGTGTCACTGTGCTGTTGACAGAATCACATCTGAATGCACACAAAAGATCTCTAAACCACTTCAGAAACATGAGTGCCTTTCAAGGGGTGACAGGAGGTGGGGGGTAAACGGTGGAAGTCTGCCGGAGGCCACAGAAGGCCCTGGGCGCAGAAACAGTCACCCCATAGGGCCAGGACGGCACCTGAGGACAGGGCGGTCCCCGCCTTGACACGTCCCCAGGTTAAGGCACAATCTGACTTCAAACAAACGACAACATAAATACTGTATCGGAAAGAACACAAACTGTTAGCAATTACTGGCTGAGTAATGATTTCACAAGCCGGAAACTGAACGCACATCTTTGTGCAGAAAATAATCGTTTTCATGTCCCCGCCAAGTAAACGCACTGCAGACCTGAGCCTGGCCCACGCGTGCAGCGCTCCGGCTCCCGCCGCGGCCGCTCTGGACATGCCGTTAACTGCCAGGACCTTGATCCGTAACTGGCTTTGGCCTGTGGCACACAATATGTCGTCTCCCGGTAATTTGTGATAATTTCTGTAATCGAGCAAAAGAAATCTCTAAAATGAAGGTGGGTCAGCCAAACATTCAGGCGCAGGACGTCAACCCTAAGAGCCCCCCCACCCCCACCCCCACCCCCACCCCGGGACACCCGCGGGACGATGCTGGAAGGGGAGCCACGATGGACCAGCTTCCGTGTGTCTGTGCCCCAGGAAACCGTTTCACCACGTGGACGCTTCGCGGCAACAGCGACAGTCACATTCGTGCAAGAACGCCTCACACGCGGAAACGTGTCTGTGAAACGAGTTTTCGTTCTAACGTAATTTCAATTAGAAGCGTACAAATCCCAATTTGTCTCAATCAAGTAACGCGGCAATGCCTACATCCTAATTGAAAAATAATTTCTTATTGCTCTTAACAACTTGACGTGTTTCTCCCGGTGAAGTTACGAATGTGAAACCGTTTGGTCTGCCCATACCAGGAGTTTCTCAGGTAGGCTACCCTAGGACTAGTCTAATTACTATTAAACAAGCAAATGACACGCTATCAGACAAATATTAAAACAAGCATTGCACTCAGTTATTAATTTGCACGATTCACTTTTAAATGCAGCAAATATCTCATTAATTTAATTTTAGGTGCCTACCCGTTTATATTGCATTTTACAGTCTAAAAGGCAATTTACTATTAACTGGCAATTACATACAGAGTGATTGTTAATTCTGCTCCTAAGTGCTAGCCGCTTGAAAATTGTTCTCTCTCTCTCATTTTTGACCTTCTTACAACAGGGGTGAGACGCACTGGGAATACAAAGGACCCGTGTGGAGGAGCCGGACAGGTCACTTGTGACTCCTTCTTTTAATTCACCATGCTAATCAAGTGAACTGCCACTACCTCCCAAGGTAATTCGGCCTTGATAGTGGTTCAAAGCAGCAGGCCAGAGGTCCCGGAAGGACGGACAGACGGACGGGCCCAGGGCAGGGGCAGCAGAGAGCACCCACACCCACTCTGGGTTGACTGATCGGGTCTGGTTCTGAAAAAATCTGGTGTTTCTCAGATCACTGTAAACAGATCATTTAGGCCTTTTGCGTCTGGCGGGCGGGGCCCCTCCTCCTCGGGCAGGTTCATTATCCCCGGGGCCTGGCTGCCTCGGCCGGGAAGGTTCACCGTGAGGGTGTCCCGGCAGCCTCCGGGACTGATAGGAGCCAGATGCCCAGGGGACGGCGCCCTCCCTGCAGGGGCTGCGCGCCCGTGTCCCGACGTCCAGAAGGGCTGGCTCGATTTTCAGGGGGGAGAGTGCAATTCCCAGTGATTACTTCATTGTCCCCATCAATTTCAGGGCAATGCAAATCAGACAGAAGCTTCCAGGTCAGACAGGTTATGACCCCACCTTTCCTCTGCTCCCTGAGAGTGTACGGGGCCCCGTATCCCTTACACAGCGTTTGAAATGTATATTCCCGTTAATGATTGAGGCTGGGGGTGGGGGGGGGGGCAATAGATTAGCCTCCCGCTCGGAAAGCCTGAGCTCACTGAATGGCCTCATTGAAACGCCCATTCGTGGGAGAACTCTGCATGGGCAGAGGGGACCCTGAACCCGTGGCCCTAGAAGCCCAGTCAGCGTGGAGGTGGGGGACACGACGTCCACCCTGCAGAAATGGAAGACGGCACCAGGGACAGCGGGTGGCAGCCGGCACTCTTGGGGGATAACCCTGGAACAGCCCAGACCCGGGAGAGGAAGCCAAGGAAGGTGTTGTACACCGAGAGCCACCTCGGCACCCAGCCAGCCCCCCACCCGGGCAACACTGCCACTAGGGGCCCTGCACACGTGACCCCTGCTGGCCAGTGACAGGCGGCCCCACCCCCACACGGTTTCCCATCTTTCCTGTGCTGGTCTCCAAAGCTCAGCCCGGCCCCTCCTGCAGCCGGAGAGCAGAACCGGACCTTTCTGCCATCATGTCCTTCTCACAACACCACTGACCCGCCCACCCCCCACCCCCACCCCCGCCCCCGCCCCATCCTGCAGATGCGAAGGTCTGATCTACGACAGCAGCGCCTGAAGGCACCGCTGAGGCCTCGAACCAGGATGATGGGCAGACTAACTGCTGTGGGAGAGCCCGTCCTCCATGTCTGTGCAGATGGGCAGGGCGGGCTGGCCGCGTTCGGACACGCTCACGGCAGGGCCTCCCACCAGCCAGGACGCCCATGTCAGGTGGCAGATACGTGAGCCCACACACAACACGGCTGGTGAGGAGACAGGAAATGTCTCCTCCTTGGACGAGCCGAGGCCCCTGACGGCGGTCACCCTAACCGTCCACGGAAGGTGCCGCCTGTGAGAGCCCACCTGGGGCAGACGTGGCCCCTAAGTTCTCCCTGACCTACACAAAACCCACGGGGGCAGGCCGGCGAGAAAGCGGGACTCAGAGGGATCAGGAGGCACCGGGCCCAGGACCTCCGGCCAACACCAGGCAGAGGGGAGCTTGCACAGCGTCAAGTTCACAGGCCAGAGACATGCGGTGCCCGTGAGCTGTGAACACGGAGGGGCACAGAGGCCCCACTGGGTACTGGACGGAACCCTGGCCACACCGCCCAGGGACCTGGCACCTGGCTGGACCCACCACCCAGCACTCGTCGGAGACGCGTGGACACTCCCAAGATGCCCCACGTTGCGTAACCCCATTTTGCGTGAGACACACGGGGGGCCTCACAGACTCGAGGAGCTGACCCTCTCAGTGTCTGGATCTTCCCAGGGAGCCAAAAGCGCCCGGACCCCAGCAGAGGGCCCAGGACGTGCACCCATAGCTTTCCGCTACGTCCACTTCCCCCTTGTTCCTTGGCAGTTCTGGACTCCTGGGAGAGTGTGCTGGTCCCATAGGAGGAACAGCCCTTAGCGTGGACACCTCCTCTCCCACCTTGACCGTGTGGCGGGGCGCTGGGACAGACAGCAGAGGAGGAAACGCCCCCCGATCGAGGACCCCAGGTATCGCTGGCGGCCAAGCTGTTAAGGGTCTGGACGCCTCTGGGGATGACAGTCATGGCTCTGAGAGGACCCAAGTCAGGCCCACCCCTGAGGTGATGTCGGGCCTATGGGAAGCGGTGCTGGAAGAATCTTCAGTTTTCATCCCACACCCATTCAACCCTTCCTACAAGGGGGAGTGCGTGAGTAAGCTCTCCTTCCCCTTCACACCCCTACGCGGACAGCGTCCCTCCACCCACCCCCCGCCTGGTGGACAGAGAGGCCCACATCCCAGAGGAAGGGAGGCCACACCCGCTCGGGGGCATCCTGCAGCCAGTGACGGCGTGTTGTCAAGCCCGCGCCCAGCCCAGGCTCCCGGCACGGACCCCCCGGCCCCCTCACCACACCACCACGTCAAGGCCACGGTAGGAATAGAACAAGCGCCCATCCCTGCCGCCTCACGGGGTTTCGGCAGGTGCTGCCCAGCGGTACAAACCCTTCTCAAACGTTACAACTTTTGCAGTTGGCTAGAGGCCATCAAAACGCAAAGACACCTTGAGTTTATTTATGGCGTTTGTCAAGAACAACCTCGGACACACGGTGTTAACTGAGCACCTGTGTGGGCAGAGCGTCATATAAAACAACTCCGCGTAATCTCAGGGGCGACCCTGTCTGGTGACACAAGTTTGAGACCCTCCCGGAAAGAGGATCACAGCATAGGGCCTGGAGCAGACACCTGGCTTACCCCCGTTTACGGCGTGTGTGGCCTCGGGCACGTGACACGTGTATAATCTCGGAGTCCCAACTTGTGCAAGTGAGCGGCAACGTCACCAGCAGCCACGCGGAGTGACAGCGCAGGCACACGGGTAGCCGCCCGATGCGGGCTGGAAGTGACTTGTCACTGACGAGGCCACCGCCTTGCTTTACGGGCCGGAAGGCCAAGGTGCACGGATGTGGGGAGGGGCCCGGACCACACGGCCCGAGGGGGCTGCACCCGTCCACAGCTTCGCCAACTCAGACGAGGATGCGGAAACCGTGCGCCCGACTGGACCAGCCCTTGGGCCCGGGGGACTTGGCCTGTGCTCACGGGGGACCCGCCTGTGCAGGCCCAAGGGGCCCTCTCCCAGCCTGTCACAGGGAGGAGACATCCGAAGTCGGAAACGTGAACTCACCGGTGTAGACAAACCGCCCAGGAGCACCTTTACAGAACTGCTTGGATTTGTAGGACAGGGTCACTTCAACGACTCCAGGAATGTGCCGCGGTGGGGTCTGCACGCGGATGGCATGGGGGGTGATGAGCTACAAGAACCACACAGTGAACAGGCTTTCAGAGGCGCTGGCCGGGTGGGCGGAATTAC
>NW_025814825.1:66282500-66300000 GCF_022079265.1 Lynx rufus
TGACCATCTACACACGCTTCATTCACTTTTCCTGTTGGTACACATCTGCCTGCCTCACGTGTGGCTCCTGAATTCGAGACCTCAGCGTACAGGATCTGCCTTAAAACCGTTTTTGTCTTATGGGCTCTTTGCTCCAAGAGGTTTAACCGTGTTTTGTTTGCAATTCACATTAACTTTCTCAACAACAACAACTCCTATCGGTCAGGATCTCGTGATTACGGGGCAGTGTTTTAGTATAGAGGACAAGGACCTTATTTTAAAGGCTGTGGGACAAACCGTGGGGACTTGCGTGAGTGAGGGGTTTGGGGAAGGCCCTCGGCGTCTGAGTGTTTCTGAGCCCTGAGGCCATGTCTAAGACCGCTGCCCCCTGCCTGTATCACTCTTAGCAAAATTCTTCTCTTTTAACAGACAAAACAAGAAGTCAGGCACTTGGAAGCATTTGGTACGTTTTATGCGGTTTTCGTTCTCAGCCCCTTGCCCCTTCCCCCTTCCCCCTGCCCCCGGCCCACTCCATCCGGAGACGAGAACTGGTCCTCCGAGTGTGTTCTGAGCTCATGGGACCACACAACACAACCACCCACTGAGACGTGCACAGAGTGTCTGGGGATGACCTTCTGTATGGGGGCTGAGGACAGCCGAAAATAAAAGCAAATAAATTAAAACTGCAAGGAAAGCTCCAAGCAAAAGAAAGCTTAGAAACGAACCAGTAACGTAAAGCCCATGGCAGGTGAAGTGAGTGAGAAGGCCTCTCCCACAACAAGAGCTGGGGCGGAGAGGGCTGGCGGCGGGGGGCTCCGGGGAGCGCCCGTGCCCCCGCCGGGGCCGTCCGACCCGAGAGGGGCACCCGGTGAGGGCGACTGGACATGACTCAACATAAAAAATGGTGCAAAGGAAAAGAAGCATTGCAAATAAAAAAAGACATGTAACATGTGCCTACCATTTTCCAGATAAGAAGGGGCCGTACCTTCTGACGGGTCTAGACGGCGGGCCCGCCGCCCGTGTTTGGAGTTGTTGTGCACAAACATGTTGTCAGACACGGCCAGCACGTGGCCGTCCACGTTGACTGTTGTCGACACAACAACCTGCAGAGACGAAGTGGACGTGAAACGAGTTGGCAAAGGGAAGCCCTGTGGCCGAGGGAACCGGCGTCCGCTCCTGGGGGGCCTCCGCCTCGCACCCCCCGCAGCCCTGGCTAATGGGGGGCCCGTGGCTGTTTTGTTTGGACTCAAGACTGCTTCTCTCCAAAACCTGCCCCATTTGAATCACAGTTTCATCTCCTATTATGCTAACGAGTGAGTTCAATTCAGAGAAATATTCCTCCAGACATTAGCTTCAGAAACACCCCTCCAGCCGCTCATTTTAAAGCTGCTGTTTTGATTGATCTGTTCACATATTGATCGGATAGTTTATCTAATTAAAATGAGTTCACTTGAGACTGTCCTCCCTTGGAGCACTGTGAGGATTCAGAGTTGCCAAAAACAGGCTTCCTAAATCAGAAGCACTCACTACCCACAGTCCGACATCCCTGGGTCGATGTTACAATTACATCCAGTGTCTGCTAAGGAACTTTTCTGCATCTGAAAAGACCAAGCTGAGTATCAATGGTGAAAGTGTTGTCAATCCAAAGCAAGAATCTTTCTCAGGTTCACCAGCAGAGGACGGCAAGGACCCTGGTGCCAGTGGAATGGCCCCTTCTGCTGGACAGATGCCCTTGCCGGGGTCACCCCTGCCCAGCCCCCAGACACCTTCCCAGGTGGGCTTGTGACAAGCATCCTTTAATGGACCCCCTACCCAGCCTTAAGATCGTTCTTAAACAGAGGTGAGCCCACGCGGCCCATTATTTGCCGGACAGCCGACATGAGTCGCAAAGGCGTGAGCCCTGGTCCAGTCTGGGCCTCACAGCAGGGCTCGTGCGGCTGAAGCCCGCATCTGGGGTGCAGGGAGCCTGGCTCTTTGCCACGTGTGGGCAGCGGGGAGGGCCAGCACCACCTAGAGCAGCAGAGCCCCACACACACACAGCTGGAGCAGGAGAGGAGGGACCAGGAGGCCTCCCAGCCCACGTGTGCCCTCCCTGCCTGGTCTGCACATGCCCAAACATGCCATGTAAAATGACTACTGAAAGCCAGAGCTACAGCGGCCCTTAGTTAATAATGCATCAACCCTGGTTCATTCGATGTAGCAAATGTACCCCACCAACGCAAGACATTAACAACAGGGCCAACTGGCAGGGAGGGTGTGCCCAGGGGGATGTCCGGGAATTCTCGGAACTTTCTGTGGATTCTTCCTGAAAGCCCAACACTGCTCCTCAAAAAAAAGTCTATTAAAAAAATAAATAAATAAAAGTGATCAAAGATTTAAAAATAAGTAGCATTTTTAAGGAATAAAAAAAAGGTCGGGCACCTGGGTGGCTGAGTCGATTGAGCATCCGGCTTCGGCTCAGTCATGAGCTCACAGTTCGTGGGTTCAAGCCCCACGTCCAGCTCTGTGCTGACGGCTCAGAGCCTGGAGCCTTCTTCGGATTTTGTGTCTCCCTCTCTCTCTGCCCCTCCCCCACAGGTGCTCTGTCTCTCTCTGCCTCTCAAAAATAAAGAAAACTAATAATAAAAAAAAAAAGGTCAACACTACATACATACATATGAATACACGGGGAATTGATGGTTTTTATAAAAAACCTCAGGCCCACAAGAAAACTGTAAAGCAGGGACAGCACCCACCACATCCCCCAAAACTCCCTCATGAGGCACTTTCCTTGATGCTTCCTTCCCAGGACAGCTCTACAAGACTGCGAGAGTCTCCATAATATTGCCCCCCCCCCCCGAGCCTTAAAACACTGTGGGTTCCGCCCTCGGCATCCCTACGTCCAATGTCAGATGTGTCATCACCTCCTTGATAGCCACCACCCATGGGGTGGGCACCTGCCGCATCCCCAGGATGCAGGGCCACCCCTCGCCTGGGCTGTGAAGCACCTGTACCTGTATCCTCATCTAAGCACGATGCAAAGGGCCACATAACTAACTCTGAGCCACAGACTTGACCGTCCTCAGGCTCTTAGACCATGATACGTTAAAGAAGCAAGGTAAAAATAAAAATAAAAAAAGGACAGTCTTGGCTCTGTCATCTCTATATAGGTCAGTCACCAAGGGAAAAGTGTGTAGTTCAGCAGAGGAAGCAGACAAGCTGTGTTTTGTCTCTTGGCCAGGGCCAGCCCTGCAGTATACGTACAGAAAGGTGCTGAGTTTGTGAAGCCAGCTGGAGATATTGTGTAAGCCCTGACACACTCTTAAGTCCAGTTAAACCCTCTGCAAGGCGGGGAGATGAGCTAAAGAGAGCAGAGCCCATCCTTCTAGTAACTGTGGGCTCACTGGCAACGGATGGCATGGTGGCCAATGGCGAGACAATGCATGACCTCCGCTCTGCTTAGATGGGCCAGTATCACCATGAAGCCTGGTGCAAGAAGGTGGGAGCAGGCCCAGATGTTTGCAAGAGACACTGTCCCCCACCTGCAGAGCATGACTGTGAACCAGCCCACAGACCCTTCTCTGACTGGCTGATTGGCTGTAAGACAAATTCACGTGTCCTAAAAGCCTGGAAGGTAAGTTAAATTTCTAAAAATGACCTTGAGCAGTTTGATGGTAAGCCATCCAATGTAGCATTCATTTCCACTCGCTGCCAGATTCTTCTCTGGTTAGTAGGGACTAACAGCACTTCTGTGTCCCAGCCCAGAATATTTTTACAATTAAATTCAGCAAGATGATCCATCATATATGATGTACCTTTCACCCCGAAGTAACCTCCTAACCACTCAAAAGGCAAGAAAATTATGGACTCAGCGATAACCCATCCAGCTCTCTATCCTCTCTCCTGGAGATGAAGTCCTCTGAAGCAAGCCAGAATCTGAGTTAGCCTGCACCCAGGAACACGGCCTAGCAATCAGGCATGGGCTTAAGGAAGCAAGAACAGATCAACCCTGAGGGAAAGGAAACAGCTGGGAGAACATTCTGGAACTTGTAAGAGGCCTGCATCAAACAGGCGAGGCTCGCTTCATGAGGAGGGCCCAAAGTCTCATGCTTACCCAACAGGCTGTACTATGGCTCTGCCCTGTGAAAACTCCATCCATCCATCCCTAAAACGACGACCTTGAGCACGGGCTCCAAGTCCGAACCAGTCGTACACGACTATGTACAACTGAGGAAACAGGCTACGTTACGTACTAACACGGAGAGGACTTTGAGGACATTCTGAAATACACCTACAAGACTTACCACGGTTGAATGTAAAAGGGAACCCGACTTAACCTACAGCTCTGATAATTCCAATTTCCAGATGTCTGGAAGCCCAACACGGTGGGCAGGCACGGCGTGACCACCCTAAGAGGTGCACCTTGCAAAGCCAAGGTCCCATTTTCAGAGCCAATTTCAATTTGCCATTTAGGTATGCACAGATGCCATGAATCTGGCATGCTAAAGACGCTGGATTGTTTTTAAAGCAACTCGATTTAAATCTTTTTATCAAATGAACCGATTCTGGTTTGCTCCCAAACCCTTGGAGAACTAAAGACTGTTTTCTGAACAATCACAACATCAGAGAATTCAAATTTCACGTTAAAAGTGCGGACCACGGCCCGCGTGTCTTTGAGAAACGAGTACCTGGAATCTCCGCATATCTCGAGGGTTGCCTGCATTCTTCAAACAGTTCTGATTGCACTTGAGGAAAAACTTTAGAAAGAATCTACAAAAATACAAAAAACGGATATTTGTTAGGGTTATCAGACAAACTCACAGACTTTTAGAAAGACGCCGTTGCGCCGGGAGCAGTGAAGGCTACCCACGACCGCCCGCTGCTCGCTGCCTGCAGGGGGCGCCCGATTAGCACGACAATGAATCGTCGCCTGCAGGGGGCGCCATCGGGAGGCGACGCCGGCGGCGTGGGCAAGGGCGCCCCGGGCTCTGCCGGCCAGCGCAGAAGGTGTCCACACACACAAGCAGTGACTTACATCTGTCTTGACATTATGGGTCTCCAAGCTTTATGATAACAGCTGTGACTCGGACTGGCCATTTCTTGCCTGGACCTTTACACGTTAAGCACTGGGGAACTGTCCGCCCCAGATGGGGCTGCCAGCTTCAGCAAATAAAAACACAGGATGCCTGGTTACATTGGCGTTTCCGGTAGACGACGAGTAATTTTTTAGGACGGGAACATCCCAAAGCACACCGATCCTAAAAAACTGCTCTTCGCCCATAACTCAAACGTAACTGGGTGCGCTCAACTTCATCTGGCAACCGTAACCCCCGAGGGCGCCACCGCCCAGCCAGACACACTTCCAAAGGCGTATTTTCGAAAGTTACAGTGGGTGCAACTCTTACGAAAAGAAAGGATTTGGGGGTGAGCTTTAAGGGCTGCGATAACGTCTGTGTGTGTGTTTAGGGAACTAATCGATGATTCGGGGATACAACAATGAAACCGCGGCTCAGGGGGAGAGCGGGGAGACGCAGCCGCTAGCCTGGCTCAGAGGCAACAGCCGTTTGTACTCCCCCCACCCCCAGCCCCGCCCTTGTGCTCTGAGGCATGAAGATTCAGGGGTCCTGACAGGGTGCTGAGATGCTGTGACAAAAATCTCATCACGTTGTCCCCTCCATGCCCGCATGCTCGCTCACAACAGAAGTTCTAGCCCACCACGTGAGCCCACGGATGCTGGGACACCTGGCTGGAGCACATACCCCGGGGGGGGGAGACTGCACCCCCCTGCCTCCGCGTACAAAGCCACGCCCACTGTGGGCGGGGCGGGGGCGGGGTCTCTGTGCTGACACGCATGCTCTCTACCAGTGTCTGAGCATCCTGTCCGGCAAAGTTAACCAACCAAACTCCGCTCTCTGTTCTGTCCAAATATCCCCTGTCCTACCTGAGGCTTATTAATGTTTTATGAAGTTTCACATGATTTCCTTGAACTCAGCCTTAACGGTCAAGATTCCTTGTTGACAAGTATCACATGAGAAAATAAAAAGACTCCACCGACCAAGATTCATCCCTCCAGCTGCATTCCCAACGTATCCCGGACGCCTTTTCCGCGCGGAAGAAGAAAACCCAACTGATGGGAAAAAAAATCGTGGCCACTTAATTAAATTTTCTTACATACCACCAGGCCTCACTATTTTAGGCCAGAATTTACATCTTTTATTAACTCCCCTCACCTATACGCTTAGCTCACAGTGCCTCTCAGTACCATCTGCCATCAGCATACAGTAAGTCACTTCATATTCCACCCACCAATTTTCCCTAACAACCACTGTGCAATTAAACTCCACGCGCTCTGCAGCGAGGTAAATTAGGCGCACCTGCGGCCACACTGCATTTGAACTGCATCAGAGAGGCCCTAACAAGGTGAGGGCGTCACAAACTTATCGTCCAGTCAGGCAATTAGGTTTTCACTTCGGGGACAGCCACATGGTGCAATTATGCCACACATTACCACCCGGCTAATCTTCTGAGCAGGTGCCGGCCTGAGAGGCTCTCATCTGGATGGAGCCGTCTGCGGGAGCTTTTTTTGTGATGCGAAAGATTTTTTTTTTTTTTTTACCCCCCCCTCCAGAAGAGGTTTCTTTAAATTCCTCAATATCTTTTTAGGCGGCTCACCCTTCCCCTGCGAGGCAGCAGAGTGTTCTGAAGATGGTCTAAATAGCCACTGGCCGTGAGGAGGGTGAGCTGGGCCTGGCGCAGAACTTTAGCTGAACAGAGTTGGGTGCTAGGCCCCGTGGACAGCCGGAGCATTGCCGGGGATGGGCGCACACACGCTTGCTTGGGATGTGGCGCCGGAAGTTTTTGCTTCCAACCCAGTATCTCGTGGGCCGTGGACGCACACGGGGGAGGTGTGTCGTGCACGGCCCCCGAGGGTAGAGCCCCTTCCAAGAGCTCTGGTCCCGATCACAGAAAGTAAGGCCCAACATCTAGGGCCAGACAGAGGGAGCCTCAGCCGGGAGGAAGGGCAGCCTCGTGCTTACCGTTTACCCTTGTTGGGGTACAAGGCGGATGCGACAGACGAGCCAGTGCTTGACCACAGACACGGTGCAAGCACGCCCAGAGCGCAGGGACGCTCCCACCAGCCAGGGCTCAGCGAGACGCCGGGCGGACGTTTGGGGAGGGGGAGGAAACCCAACGCCCTACACGTGAAGTCAAATGGTAATTCTCACCCCTTACTCAATTACCCTGTAATTGGCTTTTTCCTAAGAAATATCTGACAACCACTTTACATATCTTACTTCCAGACTCTGGTACACAAAGGATTTAATACTCTTGTTATGAAGGGAAAAATCTTTCCTATGTCAGAAAATCTTTGGCTTTAACACCGATAAACTCTTTATTACTGCTAAACATGGATTTGCTGCTCGATGGCAAAGAGGCGATAAAAATTCTAACCTGTCATTAGTACATTATGCTTAATTGTGTACAGTACGCTTCTCCATTGCATCTGTTGGCCCATCATCAAAATGACCATTATGTACACTAATTCCCTGACCCTGTCTTTATTTCCCTAAAGAGCCATCATCTTTCACAGTAGGTACCAGAGTAAATCAAGCTTGAAATATGGGCTTTATTTACTTGTTTCTCTCCGGCAGGAGTGAAGGCAACCGCCCAGGGCAAACTGTTTCACATCGGCGGAAACTCCCCAGTAATGTTCTGCTTGGAGATATCAGACAAGACCCCGGACAGTTCTCAGTAGCGATGAGAAGGGGGAGAGGTGCGAGCTCATTACTTCCGAAACCAGGTTTTCCACTTTTAGAGCGTGCAGGGATTAGAAGAGAAGGCCACCCAAGCAGGCTCCAGCGGGCTCCCTCCCGCTCGCCAGCACCTGGGAAGGGGGGCGCGGGGCCGCTGCCTGGGGGTCGGGACGGGACAGTCCGCTGGCTCCGGCAACGGGTACCTGCCTGCGGTCTCTGCCGCCAGCTCCAGGGCGGGCCCTCACGTCTGCAGGGGCCGCTACCTGGCAAAGCCCGGCCATGGCTGCACCTGCGGGGAAAGTCAGGTTTGGCCTTGGCCGCATCCATGCCGGCATCCTCTCCAACAGCCACAGCGCCACCAGAAGTGCCACGTGGTGGACGTGGACGCCATAAGTGGGGCCACAGCAAAACACGGGATCAAGCGTTTTAACTGGAGCCCGCCCCCAGCAGCCCATGACGAGGGGCAAGCCCCCCACTGCAGTAACTCATTTCAGAGTCTGCTCCACTTCTGTGTGTTTAAGCTATGAATTAGTTCATTTATATTTACTTTTATGAAGCTGATTAACCAGAGCTGCTCTATCTGATGAAAATCATTTTAATTGTAGTGTTAGGCTCCTGTGTAATATCCATTACATTATGAACTGTTTAAATTCTACATGGGCATTGCATAAATTGGCCCTTTGTGTGCGCGCAGGCAATTAGGACAGACAGTTCTCCTTTAAACGGCTACAGAACTTTGTGGTGGTGTTCAGGACAATCAGAAACAAAGGAGGCTGTTTAATTGTAATTTAATGGAATATCAAGGAGTCCGTGGCATTAGACGCTGGCAACAGAGAGCAGGAGAGAAAAATTAACTGCAATTATGTTTGATTAAAGCTATCCTTCTCAATAATCAGCGGTCCTGACAGGCCATGGGGCTCTCGTGGGTTCCAGGATGGCAAAAGGTGTCGAGCAATATTAGGGCCAATAAAGGAGATATTAGCATAGCTAATTACAACCCTGCAAAACCTGTAAGGGGGCCTCTGTGTATTGTAATGTGTGAAATAATTGGACAAGGCCGTTATCAATTACATAAGGAATGAATTTGGTTTGTCAGAGAAAAGCTGATGAGATGCATTTCATCTGACACCATTCCCTTCCCTCATGTTTCTAGGAGCTAAGAACTTGCCCACTTTTATCAAAAGCTGCAACTTACTAGTGGCCAAATCACTGATAAAATTATCTTGCCAGCAAGTGTTAGGTAATTAATACCACTCACCCTCACCGCCTTCCCTGCACTGCCGCTTCTCACCTAACTGAAGCCACTAATCATGTAATAATGATTTTTCTCCCTCTGGTCAAAGGAGAAATAGATTGTCTCCTTAGAAATGCAGTGGGCTTGGCGTGCGCACCCTGGTGATTGAGGAGAAAAAAGGAACTCGGAGCGGTTTTAATTGCTTGCCTTTTGCACGTGGGTATCACTTGTTTGAAATTACCTCTTCCCGGCATTTCGGGAGCCCTATAGGTAGGGATTTTTTTTTTTTTAATCACCAAGTTTTAGACTCTTCCGGGGCTCAGTCTTGCCAGGGCTTGGACACAAGAGTGACAGCGTGCTGCAAGGTGTGAGCCTGGCGGCCCCGTCCCAGGGTTCCTCAGGCCACACCTTAGCACAGGCTGAGCTCCGGGCTCAGAGCAAAGAGGTCTGGCTTCCAACAGGCCCCTCCCACACCTCAATCCCAGCCTCTGTCCCAGAGGCACGACCTCCTCTTCTGGCCCTCCTCTATGGACAGGACGGGAAATCTGAGTCAAGAGTGGAAAATACTGATATATTTTTTTGGTGGGGGGTGGAGTGAGGGGGTACTCGCTTTTCCATTTTAAGGCCAGGCTCTTAATAAGCTGCAAATGAACACGGCCACGGACAGACCTCCATGCCATCAATCAGAAAACCCAAAGCATTCGTGTGTAAATCATGGCGCTGACAGCTTCTGGAGGTTACCCAAGAACCCCATTCCAGATCAAGCCCCACGTTTGTAGTTCCTGGATCCAGAACACAAAACCAGGAGACTATTTTAATAATATTACCTTGACAAGAAAGAGTATCAGATACCAACCAGAAAACACGGCGGTAGAAGTCCCCGCCCACTCGTGGTGGCCGGGGGGGGGGGGGCCGGCGGGGGGGGGGGGAGGGAGGGCGATGAGGTGGGGGACAACTGCTCAGTGGCCCAGGGTCTCCATTTGTGAGGGGTGGAAACGCCTGGAACTAGAGAGGGGTGGGGCTTGCACAATCTTGGGAAGGAACTAAATGCCACTGACTCGTTCACTGTAAAACGGCGAATTTCATGTCCCGTCAATCCGCTCCTGCTCAGCACAATCCCAAGCCCCCACCCGGCCCAAACTGGACGTGTGCGTGGAGAGGGGCGGGGGCGGGGGCGGGGGGGGGCCCTCTCTGGGAGTCGTGGCTGTGGCCACTAAGGCGCTCTTGAAAGGAAACGGTTAAAGAGTCAAATTAAAAGATAGAGCCTTTAAGAGACTTTTCCCTGACTGATAAGAAAGTGACCAGTGGAGTGCTTCCTTGAAGTCCCTGCTAATTACTGGGAAGTCCCTGAAAGCCGTGGCCACAGCTGTGGTGTGTGCGTGCCCGGCCATCAGTCGCTGGAGTATTGATTACTGAGCAATTCTAGCCGATCGGGTTCTGGTGCTCAGAGACAATGTGCTTCCTTCACAAAACCTGTAATGAGCAGTTCCTATACAAGACTACATTCTGCTGACATCAGATCTGTGCACTGAGATAGTACACAGGTCAATACGTATCGGATTTCCAAAATGCGAGGGTCTGAATGTCAGGCCTCTCTTTTTCTCCCTCTCCTGCCATTAGCTATTACTGGGCTCACGTTCCGTAATGCCATACGGGAGGGAAAGTGTGCTCCATTAGTCTGATTTATTCTTCAAATATGCCATGACAAATTGTTCCAACACCAGACTTATTAAATTCTTGTACATTTCAAGTTATGGGTCTCATATACTTGTAGTGCCTACATGACGTCATAACGAAGGGGCAGAGGGTGACAGTACTGAATTTTACAGCTGTGCCCAGATGTCCTCCGTGAGGGGCCCCCTCCCCAGCCAGAGGTCTGGGGCTGCCCGCCTCCCCACTGTGGGCTCCTGGTCTCTGTGCGGCCGTCCCCCCCGCCCCCCCTACCACCGCACGCGCGGTCCCCTGCATGTAAATGTAGATGTATAAGGATTTGAAAATATCCACGGCTTGACTCGTAGTTCAACAATTACTGGCCTTTGTCTGGAGGTTCCTGCTCTACTGTAGCAGAGCCTGTCTCTAGTGGACCAGAGCTATTTTACTTCCCTTCGCTGTAGTAACCACACCGCATTAACAATATTTGTACTACAATCACCAAGGGACCCACTTCCCAGATTCTATCACTTCTTTATCTCCTGACAAATACCTCACTATCGAACATTATTAGGTTTAGAAAATTAACCCTTCACGGTCTAGAGCCACACTAGGCCCCGCCGTCCCTCCAAACAGCCTTATCGCTAAATTTCTGCTATAATGGTTTTCCTTTTCATCACAATTTCAGCAGAGGCTGTCAAGAGGCACTTATAGATACCATGATCTTGTACTTTTGCAATGATTCTCATTAAAATGATGCCAAGGAGATCTGATGGGATTTAATAGCTTTGCCGACCAGTTCAATATCCACCTCCGTAACAGATCCTGCCAAGCCCTCCTTTTGGAGAAATTTCTATGACTTGCATTAAACTTTTCCGGGTGGTTTTAATGTGTTCAGATAAGTAAAACCCAGGTAGACACTCGAAAAGCAAACGCATCCCAGAGTCCTGTGCTTTGTCGGCTACCCTACCTGCCTCGCTGTCAGGGTCCTAGTTAGTATTTTCTGTAACTGTTGCTGATAGTTCGTGATAGTTTTGATAAGGTTATCTGTTTAAAAGAAGTCAACTGCACAGCACAAAGGAAGCGTGAAGTGCACTGTATTTGCACCAGGCCTCGCTCTCGTTTCAAGTGCCTATCTCCCTTTTCCTCTTTACCTATTTCTCTATTTCTAATGGGCGATGCAGCATTGACATTATTTCCCCACCAGATCATTCGCCCTGTCAATCAGTCTGTATTTTGTCTTTCGCTGCGGGCTCATTAAAACAGCTTCCTCACTCCCTCTGGACACTGCTCTATTTGCCAGCTCTGATCACGAAGCTCCTTATTTAAGAAAAATGCCAGCATCACTTGGCTCACATCAGATGCACCCCCTGACTTGTTGCCAGCTCCAGGGGGGACTTTTCACAGAGACTTTGTGCGCAGAGATTAAGTGCCTTCGCTTACTCGAACTTAGGGCTTCAAACCTCTCCCACCAGACACGGGTGCGTTTTTAGGGATCTGAAGATAATGGGGACTATCTCCTTGCCGTTCCGATTTTTGTCCATTATGGAGATCATTCTCAAAACAAATGTGGGGTTTTTTGGTTATTTTGGTTTTCGGGGCTTTCCCCACCCAGTCTCCAAGTGGACAATCTCCTACTCATCACATGCACGTCCCCCGCCCCCCCATCCACGCCAGCTTGCTTAATTAAGAACTAGCATCTTTGTGGGCTGAATTATTAATAAAAAAAAAAAATCACATTTTAAATCAAGCCCGTGCATGCACACAGGACACCAGTGTCGAACCTGCCTATGCCGGCCTCTCTAGCCTTTTAGGTCCTGATTAAAAACTTATTAAAACATTATAAATGATTAATGGGAGCACAGCTCTGAGTGGCAATTATTAGTTTTAATGCAGGTAATGCAGCTTAATGAGGGGGCACATGTGTGCGAAGCTTTAACTTCATTACCCCTGCGTGTCAACAAATACAAGAGAAATGTGTGTACAGGTCATACATTACTCGGAACAGCACTGAGCCTACCCTCTTCACGTCCCTTTGTTGATGAGCCAGGAGCCATAAATTAATCCTGGTCTGTGGCTCAGGGAAGGGCTGAGGTGTTAAAATCACAGCAAACCTTACTGGGCTCCCCACGCCGCCCTCCAGTTCTGTGTGTGAATATTCCACACATGATCTTTTCTGGAGCCTTCGGCACCCGGGGATTTTTCACCGGGATTGTTGCTGGCTGTCATTGTCTCCTCTCAGAAACGTAAGCTCCTGGCATTCAGAGTCCATTGGGTTGCTTTCTAGTTTCGAAAGGTTTGTGGAGGAGTTTGGCTCCAGCCTCCCAGCCCCTAATTCGCATTCACATGGTTTTCCTAAATATTCGGAGGTGTTCCAAGGTCCCTCGTTCTAAGTGCTCACATCCTGGAGTGCGGGAGGGGCGGGGGGGGGGGGGTGCGGGCAGGATGAGAGGCAGTGGTGCCCGGGGCCCCCAGAGAGGCTGGCGACGGGCAAGCCCAGGGCCGGGGGGGGGGGGGGGGCGGGGGTGTGGAGGGGGTGGCTGGCGGGGAGTGGGTGCACTCAGGGGGCCAGGAGCAGGGTGCTCGGATCGCCTGTCCCCGCCAGCCAAGACACCCAAGCCGGGCACCGGCCACACCTGGGCCCAGGCCTGCTCGCGGGGCCCACAGCGGGGGGCGTGCCCCCCGCCCGACTTCTCACGTCACCTTTTATTCTCTGTTTTTGTGACAAGCAGCTAGGTCCAGGCTGATCTCCACTATCTGTTTGAAGAGTATTCAGGACTATTTGCATCATTTTATCGCTAATGTATAATATATGGCTCTAAAGTGAGCCCAAGCACTGTCTTGTTACCGAGCATAAAAAAGTAAGGGCAATAAAGATACATTAGTCCTCTCAAGCACAGCGGCTATAATGCAAGCAAGAAAGGTTGCTGCTTTGAGTTGAGAGGCAACCTTTCTGCCTGACTAAGACAATGGAAGAGTAAAGAAAATGTCAAATCAAGAAAAGCTGGATTTAGAGATGAGGCAGCCCAGAATGACGTTGGTGCCATATTTTGTGAAACTATAATGCTGTTGGCAGCAAAGATCCGTGTTTCTGATTCATCTAGTGCCGCATGGCAAAGCTTTGTCAGTCTGTGCAAGGTATAAATAATTCAGGGTGAGAGATGGCAATTACAGGGCCCTGCACAACCAAAATGAATATTTTATGAGGACTAAAACTGCTCTGGAATGAATCATACACACGGAGTCGCACACACATGGCGAGCGGGCTCATATGCCAGCCCCAAGAAGACCGGGGCCCGGCCCTACCTCCTTCCAGAGCCTCAACTAGAAACCTGGCGGATGGTAATAAGCGAGCACAAACCCAGCTCACCGGGCCGGACCACCTGCCCCTCGCTGCTGGAACACCCCGCCGGCGGGCTCGGAGACCGCGCCCTAGAAACCCGGCGGATACTCGGCGGATGGACCCTACAAGTTTGGCTCTTAATGAATAGTTGCGAATTAGCACCGTGGCCCTGCATATCGTTCGGTCGTCGCAGCTACTCCTAAGTGTGAGCTGGGCATCTTCTTCTGGCGAGGAGATGATCTGAGGTCTGGCCCAAGGAGAAAGGACAGTGTCGTCCTCCTCCATGGAAGGGAGGGAGCTGAAGAGGGGAGGCGGGGGCACGTGAGCCTCCCCGAGTGTCACACACTCACACCCCCTGCGCGAGTCTTCAGGTTCCGCCGGCTCGTCCTCCGTCTTCTGGACCGAACCTTGTACGGTCTGGGGGTCGACGGACCGCAAGGCGGGACGGAGGCTTTTCATGCCCGCCTCGGGTCCACATTCGCACATAAAAGTTGCTTTTCCTCACTTTGAAAAGCGGTCCCCTACTAATGGGGGTGGGATTATGCCGAAAGAGACTTTTAAAGGCTGAAAGCATGGTTTCATCTGTTACATTTCCTCCAAAAATGCTCCTGGTGAATTGCTAGAACAAATAACAACATTGTTCAAGAGGCCGAGAAGGCCAGTCCCACTGGTGAATGGCCATTGTGTTTGTCCAGCTACTGATACCTGGGCCTTTGTGGAGGAAAGAAGGCCCGGGGCCGTGACATCAACACAGCACAAGCATCCCTCTGTGCAGACGCCCAGAGCAGGTCCTTGCCGTGGTGGGAACAGAACACCAGATCCCTCAGAGGTGGTTTTCTTTAAATCCAACTCCAATGCATTGTTTATGAAAACAAGGCTATTAGGTATATTAATAATTTGATAAATAGGGATTTGCCCTTAATTATTCATGAAGAACATTTGGCAACAGTAAAATTATATTCGCAGAACAGGTTTATAAACCAGCTAATTATAAATTAAGTATGCAAGAGAAAATTGCTAACCTTGAAATTAAAATATTTTATGATTCTGCAATTATAAAAAAAAAAAAAAGGTAGAGAATTATCAAAATCCCACTGTGAGCAGGGGCCCTACAGATGGCACAGCCTGGGCCAGGGGAGTGACAGCAGAGTCGGTGGACCCAGAAAGGTGTCCCCACCGCCCCCACAGAACCACGAGTGGAACTGGCCTCGTGGCCATCGGACAGCGCCTCTCTGCTTGTCCTGCTCAACTGCAACTTTCAGGAGGGTGACCTCACAAACCCAGCGTCCATCCGGCAAAGCAGGTGAGCGGGGGAACGCGGCACATCACCTCTGCTTGTGGTCAAGCCCTGGCACGTGGGCAGCCCGGCAGGTTCCCATTGCTGTGCTCAGGGTCCACAAGGGAGCCCCCAAGCACCCCCCGCCCCCCCCCCCACACTTCGTTGCCCTCCTGCTGCCGAGGGGGTCCACAATGAGCTTGGGGTCCTGAGGGACAGCACTGTTGCCGGAGGCAGAGAGGCACGCAGTGCCTCCTGTCCCCACTAGAGGGCCTCTCGCCGCAGCATCAATGGGGCGCACAGGGACGCCCTTGTGCAATCAGGACACAGCTCCCCTCCAGCCAGCAAACTTGGGGCAGACCCTTCCTCTGAGCTGGGTCGTCCCGTCTTCCTCTCTGGCTCTTCCGCCAGCAGACTTCCCTGTCAAGGGGCTCCGTTCACACCCACCCACGACCTGAGCAGCACCCCCACCCCCACCCCCAAGAACTAAAGGGCCAGCAGAGCCTACCCGTGAGTTTCGAAAACACTTTCCTTACTGGTGTGATCAGAGAGGACACGCACAAGTCTGTCATTCACTTTGAGATAGCCTCACCCTTCGTTTAGGCAGATGTTACAAGAATTAAGGAAAGCAACCAGGAAGAATTAACTGAAGAATATCCTGTTTAAGGAAAAAAAAAAAAAGTGGGGGGGGGGCACCTGCTCAGTCGGTTGAGCATCGGACTTCGGCTCGGGTCATGGTCTCACATGAGTTCGAGCCCCGCGTCGGGCTCTGTGCTGACAGCTCAGAGCCTGGAGCCTGCTTCGGATTCCGTGCCTCCCTCTCTCTCTGCCCCTAACCCACTCGCATTCTGTCTCTGTCTCTCTCAAAAATAAACAAACATTTAAAAAACGAAAAAGAGAAAAAAAGAAGTAGGCGGCAGTCCCTAACTTCTTCCCCACGGCCTGAGTCGCATGTGTCAAGAATGCAAACTGCACAGAACATAGAAGCCAGCCTCCTGCCACCCTATTGTACCCCGCCACAACTCAGTGGCTCCACGTGCTTTCTTCACGCTCCTGAAATCAAAGAGAAAATTAGCAAAATCCACTTAAGTGGTTTTTTTTTTTTTTTTTTTTTTTTTGGTTATGAAGACTGTCGGCTTCCCTGAGAGTAAAGAGCCCCATTAATTGCTCATGTAACAGAGCAAACAGCACAGGGCACACCTTCCTGCCCGGGCGGCCACCCTAACACTCTGAGACACAGTTGTGGGTCAGGCAGCCAACCACTCGGGAGGTCTCTGGGAACTCAGATAATGAAAATTTTTTCATGTATAAAATCCTTAATCAGAATGCTAGTGGCATCATCTTGTAGTGCAGACGCTGCAACTTAATATACAACAGGACCTTTAACAAAATGAGTGCTCCCCCCACTCCCCCGGCCGAACAGTACGAGCGCTCCTGAACCGTGGCCTGGAGGGTCAGGACACCGGGCCTCGGTGCGCGACCCCAGCCCCCCCCCTCACCGCGCCCCCCCCCCCCCCCGCCGTGTTCCAACGACACGGAGGAACGACTGCCACCACCGCTGCCCCCAGGGTCCCCGGGGCCCCCAGGGACTTCAAAATTTGAGGACAGAGATGACAGCCCCCTAACGCCAAGAGACCTGTGACAGGCTCAAAGAGCAGCCACCAGCCTGATTTCTGGTATGGCTTTAAGCTACCTTCAACCAATTAGGTGGACTCCATCAGTAGTAGCTAAAGAATATTTTTTTATCATTTGGAATAGACTATTTACCATTTGATAGGATACATTTCTTTCTTTACCTCTGGGATGTACCACAGATGCTAAGCAACTTCCCCTAACAATATTTAAATTGCTTACAAAGCCTCTCTAAATATTTGCTATGTATTTAGCATGCCTAAGATTTGCCCGTTATCCCAAAGTCTTTTTGTTGTAAATTGCAATTTTACAACTTCACGCTCGTGATATATTTTGACAAAGCCCTGCTGACACCCTCTATTGGCCTCCGAAGGCAAAATAGCTGATACTCCATGAGCCACCAGAGAACTCTCAATTTGTTGTGAGGCCACTGCCACTTTGCCACCCTCAATCTGCATGGAAAAAGATTAAACATTCAATTTGTTACTTGATAGGCCACAAGGTTCGCCACTTACCATACAAATGGAAAACATTACTGTCATTCCTCAACTTGCTTGCCTGAGTATTTTATTATTTGTAATATTTACTTCAGGGAAATTATGATTCATGTCATATTTATCTTCATGAAAAATGAGCATCTAAATGGAAATCAC
>NW_025814825.1:69380000-69381491 GCF_022079265.1 Lynx rufus
GGGTTAGGGTTAGGGTTAGGGTTAGGGTTAGGGTTAGGGTTAGGGTTAGGGTTAGGGTTAGGGTTAGGGTTAGGGTTAGGGTTAGGGTTAGGGTTAGGGTTAGGGTTAGGGTTAGGGTTAGGGTTAGGGTTAGGGTTAGGGTTAGGGTTAGGGTTAGGGTTAGGGTTAGGGTTAGGGTTAGGGTTAGGGTTAGGGTTAGGGTTAGGGTTAGGGTTAGGGTTAGGGTTAGGGTTAGGGTTAGGGTTAGGGTTAGGGTTAGGGTTAGGGTTAGGGTTAGGGTTAGGGTTAGGGTTAGGGTTAGGGTTAGGGTTAGGGTTAGGGTTAGGGTTAGGGTTAGGGTTAGGGTTAGGGGTTAGGGTTAGGGTTAGGGTTAGGGTTAGGGTTAGGGTTAGGGTTAGGGTTAGGGTTAGGGTTAGGGTTAGGGTTAGGGTTAGGGTTAGGGTTAGGGTTAGGGTTAGGGTTAGGGTTAGGGTTAGGGTTAGGGTTAGGGTTAGGGTTAGGGTTAGGGTTAGGGTTAGGGTTAGGGTTAGGGTTAGGGTTAGGGTTAGGGTTAGGGTTAGGGTTAGGGTTAGGGTTAGGGTTAGGGTTAGGGTTAGGGTTAGGGTTAGGGTTAGGGTTAGGGTTAGGGTTAGGGTTAGGGTTAGGGTTAGGGTTAGGGTTAGGGGTTAGGGTTAGGGTTGGGTTAGGGTTAGGGTTAGGGTTAGGGTTAGGGTTAGGGTTAGGGTTAGGGTTAGGGTTAGGGTTAGGGTTAGGGTTAGGGTTAGGGTTAGGGTTAGGGTTAGGGTTAGGGTTAGGGTTAGGGTTAGGGTTAGGGTTAGGGTTAGGGTTAGGGTTAGGGTTAGGGTTAGGGTTAGGGTTAGGGTTAGGGTTAGGGTTAGGGTTAGGGTTAGGGTTAGGGTTAGGGTTAGGGTTAGGGTTAGGGTTAGGGTTAGGGTTAGGGTTAGGGTTAGGGTTAGGGTTAGGGTTAGGGTTAGGGTTAGGGTTAGGGTTAGGGTTAGGGTTAGGGTTAGGGTTAGGGTTAGGGTTAGGGTTAGGGTTAGGGTTAGGGTTAGGGTTAGGGTTAGGGTTAGGGTTAGGGTTAGGGTTAGGGTTAGGGTTAGGGTTAGGGTTAGGGTTAGGGTTAGGGTTAGGGTTAGGGTTAGGGTTAGGGTTAGGGTTAGGGTTAGGGTTAGGGTTAGGGTTAGGGTTAGGGTTAGGGTTAGGGTTAGGGTTAGGGTTAGGGTTAGGGTTAGGGTTAGGGTTAGGGTTAGGGTTAGGGTTAGGGTTAGGGTTAGGGTTAGGGTTAGGGTTAGGGTTAGGGTTAGGGTTAGGGTTAGGGTTAGGGTTAGGGTTAGGGTTAGGGTTAGGGTTAGGGTTAGGGTTAGGGTTAGGGTTAGGGTTAGGGTTAGGGTTAGGGTTAGGGTTAGGGTTAGGGTTAGGGTTAGGGTTAGGGTTAGGGTTAGGGTTAGGGTTAGGGTTAGGGTTAGGGTTAGGGTTAGGGTTAGGGTTAGG